>NC_142613.1:15216439-15367954 GCF_059453375.1 Lepisosteus platostomus
GCCGCTTGTATCCAGGCAGACTGGTGTATGTTTGGTGCACAATTTCTGTTTAATAAATGTATCTCGTGTATTGAATCCGTGTGTGTGCGTTGTTAGTTGTTCTGACAATTGATTGTCTAAAAGCCATAACGAACCACCTCGTGATTACTGCTACAATTAATAATTGGCTCAGTAAAATCACAAAACCCCTACAGTGGTTAGAAAGTGGATCTGTAAATGTAAAATAATACCTCAATAAAAATGTTCCCTTACTTGTAAAAGTAATTCAGCTGCTCTGATTCACAGCCTCCTGTTCAGTACAATGAGAACAATGCTTAATCCTTAGTATCATAATACTGTATATACTGTACAACCTCATTGAACATGCACTTGAGGGTAATCTTGAAATAGTACCATAGAAGCATACAGTATAATACACAGCTAAATACTACTACTCTACATGTTTATTGCAGTCGATAGTGATCCATAGTGACCAAAAATCCAACAAGATACACAAATGTTCAAATCTTGAATTATTTGCAAAATTTCAATTATTTGTCACATACTGTAGCTTGCTGGACTGATACATGGAAAAAGTCAAACTTTAATTACCCTCCTTGCATTACTTGAAAATGGCAAATTGCAGCTTTGCAAAATATCAGATAAAACAATTTCAGGAATCTAGATCACTAAACTGAAGCTTTATTTAGTGTAAAGTACTTCTCAGTGTTACAACCATTTATAAACTGCCTGGCTGTGCTGTTGAGGGTACCTCTCTGAAATTCTTCAATCAGTACTCTGGCAAGGTTTTAATATTTACGTAGGTAAGTTTGAGTTTTTAGGTTTGACAACAATCATGTACATTGTTATGCTTTGGGGGTTTTTACTAAAGGAAATGCAAATGCAAAGTGGAAGATAGTTCGTTCTTGTGTATATTGTGACACCCAGAGTGAGGTATTTGAGGGTTGTATTATATGATGTGTCATGCCAACAGACCCCCAATGTGTTCTCTTCTCTTGCCAGAAAGGGAAGACTTAGACACTAATCTAGGGATGGGAGGGGATTGAACACCCTCTTCTGGAGATCTTGGCTGTGATCCCACTCCTGCTTTCCAAACTGCATGTTGTTTTATTTATCAAACAACAGAAATTGACATTTTAACAGAGCACTCTGGAGAAAAATAAAACAGCCTCCCTTCTTCTGTGTGTTTTTTTCTCCCAAGTGATGTAGCATACAGAAAACCAGCAAGCGAAGGTCTGTCAAGGGGTCAAGGAAAGTACAAGGCTTTATTGTGGCGCTTGCTTGGCTGCTCAAACCTATTGTCCACAAACAAAAATTAATAAGTTAAGACAATCAATAGATAAAATGCAATGCCACTTGTGTCTTTCAAATCAATAACACTACTCTTCCATCCTTTTTTGTTATTTTTCTGGTTTTTCAGCTGTTTTTTTCTCTCCTGTAGTCTTTTCTGATTTGTTTTTGTAATCTTCAGGACAGGACACCCAAGTGTTTACGGTATTTGTGGTTAACGTGGGTGAGCAGCATTGTGCTCTGTGCTCTTGTGTTTTCTGTCTACCTGGATTTATTACTTTATGCATCTCTAGCTTTTAGGAGTTAGGGCTCATACAATATGTTGGATGTAGAAGAAATGTACCTATATTAAAAAGCTTTCATCCTATACATAAAATGAGAATTAAGCCTGAAGGGAAAAGAAAAAAGAGCACAAAAATGTTCTAGCTGCGATTTTAGTACTGTATTTAAATAAATATGAGCTAGCCAGGAAAACAAAGAAGTAAATCTCCAGTTGTAATTCCTTAGGACCACGGTGATAATGGATGCTGTTCAAAAGGAGTGGAAAGGAGGAGCAGTAGACAGCAGCAAATCTTTAAAATATTTTTTATATTTTGGTTTTGAATAAACAGTTGCCTTGGGGGTAGAGAATGAGTTATGTGGCAGTGTTGTATGTCCTTGTGTTTATTCATGAACAGGTTTCAAAAGAAGAGACATGAACCCTGCAGCCTTCATAATAAGATAGGAATTTTAAGAAAGAACTAAGAAAACCAAGTCAGACAGAAAAACATTATTGTTCTACTGCTGTTTATATCTGTGATAAAAGTGGAAAAGTAAGTGATGCAGAGCATGATTTATTATCTTATAATCCTATCAACTATTCCTTGTTTACCAGCTAAAATTGCAAGGTTTAAGCATTTTGGGATGATAAAACTATACACACATGCTCAGACTTTCATTTTCTTATTTATTCTAAACAATTAATATTCCTAGTTCAGAATATTAAGAAAGCTACTTTAAACCTTATTTATCAGTGGACCACAGATCTGTTTGAAATTCCATACAAAAGCTGAATTTCTTCACTGAAATTACTCAGATTTCTTGGATGAACTTGTTAAAGTCTACATAAGTCATTATTGAACCTTGGGTAAATGAATGTTTCCACCTATAATGATGCTTGTTCTATGTGCAGGTTCATTGTAGCTCAGACATAATTAGAACTTACGTTGTCATTAAACTATGACTCAGCTATAGCCGAGACTCCAATTGACAGAATACCAATGGAGGAAACCAGGGGATGGAATGATTTGAGTCAGTAGGGAGTATTTTCTAGTTCTCACACAAAAGAAACTGTTGCGAATTTCCTGGCCCATGTCAATACATGCATTGTCAGCATTGAAGAGCTCCATCACTCTGTCAATTGATGTAAATGGTCCAAGCACTGCAACATGGAAAATGATGGATGGTTCTCTGAAATTTAGCAGTTTGCAGGAAAACATCAATTATTTTCACTTTATCTTATCATGGGTGTTTGAAGGTGTGAGTTGATGTGTTAGTAAGATAAATTGGTCATGTGTTTTTTTTTGTGTCATGTTTTTTTATTACTCGAATATTAGAGAAATAAACAGTTCCCTATGAAATGCTTGTTGACTTATATATTACTTTCAAATAAGATTGAACAAATAAAAAGATTCTTACAACAACTAAAATAGAAATATTACAAGATAAAAAAACAATATAATACTTCCTGCACATTTATGTCAGAAGAAGTAGGGTGTTAAGGTTAAGAAACATTTCACCATTAAATTAAATGAGCTGGGTTATGAAAGTTGAACTGCTGTTTCAGACTGTTTACATTCCCTTTATTCAACGCTGTCAAAAATTACTTGAAATAACCTGGCGCTTCAGGTGAAAGTCCTATTCAATTGCATTTGTGTTTCATCTTAATTTATAATTCATTCCAAACCATAATGTCACTGGCGAAAGAGCTTAGAAAGAAAATAATGTGAATCAAATTTGTTGTCACAGCATCCATGCATCCATTTTCTAACTTCTTCTTCCAATTCAGGGTTGTGGGGTAGCTGGAGCCTATCCCAGCAAGCAAGAGGAGCAAGGTAAGGCACACCCTGGTCGGGATGCCAGTCCATCACAGATGCCAGTCCACTTTTCTCAGAAGCCAATTAACCAACCAGTATGTTTTTGGACTGTGGGAGGGAACCAGGGTAACCAGAGGAAACCCACCCAAACACAGAGAGAACATACAAACACAACACAGATACTGTAACACCCCAGGGCCCCAGCACTGTGAGGCAGCAATCCTTACTACTGTGCACTGTGCCACCCTTGAAACAGAACCGATTCCCATTTGTTCATGCTGTCTGAACAGTTGGTGGGGGACTTGGTGCAAT
Organism: Lepisosteus platostomus; assembly: GCF_059453375.1. Classification (NCBI taxonomy): domain Eukaryota; kingdom Metazoa; phylum Chordata; class Actinopteri; order Semionotiformes; family Lepisosteidae; genus Lepisosteus; species Lepisosteus platostomus. The sequence goes on from NC_142613.1 coordinate 15,220,117, forward strand.
AGCATATAATGCCAATAGGTTTTAGACAATCCAGTCTGAAGCCCTACAGTGAAAGTTCTGAAATGTATCCTGTTCTGCCTTTTCATGCCTTGGAGTGTTTTAAATGTCAAAAAGAAATGGCTGCATTTTGTAGTGGATGAATTGATCGTGATAACATTGAAACACCCCAAATCACCACGCCATACCATTTAAAAAAAAAAGACTACAGTAAATGTATAAAACTAAATCATAATGTTAGCAAAGAAGCTGAAAGTCTTGTTTTGTTTGCAATATGATTGTGTTCAGATTTCTATTAAATGCACAGCTTCTCTTAGAACTCTCTTCTGCTACATGCTGCCTTATACAATAGAGGAATACAAAACAACATATTGTTGAGTGAGATACTAAATTCATATACAGCATGTGTACACCTATCAAGAAACTCAGTGTATAAAATGCTCCATATAGAAAATGACTATTGAGCCATGAGCTACATAGAATAGAGAATTCTAAAGCTCACAAGGCCTTTGGCCATTTTCATTTTTTGGATCTTGACAGTTCAGGAAATCTGGTCACTACAGCTAGGCACCTGTTGTGCAACAGTGCTAAAAAAAGAGGTAATTGTTTTTTAGGTAAGTAAATGGACTTTTACTTACAGTTTAAAATAAACAGAATGCTCCCATTGTTCATTACAAAAATATTCAACGTGACATTAAAAAAAACTTCCACTTTTAGAGCTCTGGCTGCTGTCTGTATATAATATAGTACAGTATTTATAATTATATATGATTGGATGGTTAACCATTACCCAGCTCATTGCCAAATCATATACAGTATGTGGGTTAGTTACAGGTCCTTAAACCTAAAACCCACAGATATATAGCTCACACACTTTCTTTTTTTCCCATGAACTCACACTCAGATTCTTCATCGTAAGTTCAGAATCTTCATTGTAAATTTTCACAAGTCACTTATTCTAAGCTTTCTATCACACACTTCCTAAGTTGGGTTGGTTTTAAACGTTTTGGGAGTTTCTCACCATGCCTGTCCAAGGTTGCTGCCCTGGAACTTATCACAGTTGTGTTTGCATGGTTATGTGTATTTTATCTAGATTAAATATCAGTATATAAAGGCAAACTTTTCATTTGTCGTTTTGTAGGCTGAATGTTCAGACCCTTATACTACTTTACTCAATCTAGTGGCAAGGCATATATCTTAGTTTAAAACCTCTGAACAGGAAGCTCTGTTTTATTGTTGAAAATCCAGTTAACCAACTGAAAAATTGTAAGGAGCAGAATGATTGGGAGGCTGAAAGAAAGCTGATGTGACACTATAAAATTAGGTTGCTGACCTGGAGCAGCCACAGAGTCTCCATTTTCAGAGACAACACTCCCTCACTGGCAGGTGGGGCCGTATGGACTAGTGTTTAGGGCTCTGCTCCCATTATTAGGGTTGTGAGTTCAGTTCCCCTGTGTGGAAAGTGCTGTTATACCCTTGAATAAGGTACTTGACCCTGCGTGTTCTAGTCCACCCAACTGTCAAAATGGATGCCTGTAATTCCCAGGGGGGAGGGTTAGACTGCAACTAGCATCTAGTTCAGGAAATTCTTGAGTTTATTTACTGTTACAAAAACCAGGATCATCACTGGTGCTGAGAGCATCTTATATTTGTGAAAGAAGTCAACCTATTGTACAGTACTGTATGTGTACTAACTTTACATAGTAATACAAAACATGAAATCCCCAAAACAGTGAGAAATGATAACCAGTAATCTTTAATAACAGTGTTTACCTTGCTTAGCTGACTATAAAAAAACACATATACCTGCAACACTGTTGTCCATTTAGTTTTTAATTTGATCCTCTTTTTAGTTCAGTCCATTGTACTGTACATACAGTAGGTACCATACTTTACAGGTCATGTCAAGTGGTCTTTTCTCTATTGGAAGTAAGAGTAGAGAAGGTTCTACTTTTTTTTTCAAATTTTGCTGATGTTTCTATTCAGTTCACTTAATCTACTTCTGCAGCTTCTCAACCAAACCCCACTGAGCCTCAGGGGAAGCATAAAATGTGAAATAATCTCTCATGGGAACTACTGTTAGATCTCTCTTTGTTTTACTCTGCAAGTGCTTTGCATTGTGTTATGTTATGTATGCGTGCAATGGTTCACAGAATAATTTTACTCAAAGCTACAATAATATAGGATATTGTGCTATGACACCTACTTGTATTCTTCTGTTTCTATAATATGCAAGATAAAACAGCATATGCTTAACTTTTCTAATACCATGAAACTCTAATACAATATTAATGGACTCTTGCCCCACTAATTTCCAGACTCAAATATCTGTCATAACACAAGCAACATCATTTGGAGGCTTGGAATGGCAGAAATGTGTAATGTTTTAAAACTGATGGTGCATGACACTGACTAAAGAACATTTTGCATTACAAATGTAAAAAGTTACTGTATAAGTACATTGTACTGTATTCTTTGAACTCAGTTTCCCATGGTGGTCAAACTAATTCTGCCTGAGTGAAAGATTAGGGGATGCAAGTCTTATAAGAAAGAAAGCAAGTGTCTTCTATATTTCTAGATCATAAGGTGGTTGTTGTTTTAAAGCTGTTTTATCTACTTTTCAATACTCATAATGTGTGTGTAGACATCAAACTTTTGAGAACTTTCAACACAAGAAGAAGAAAATGTTGTGCCATTTTTCCTAGTTGCAAAAGGCTTACTTTCTGGTGGGAGATTGGTTAGAGAGCACTGGTGAACAGTACAGAAAGATTGCACTTTTAATGGCTCAATATGCTATACAAGCTTATAGCACTTACACCTGATTTTCATTTTCATCAAATTTGTATTTGCTGACAATAAACAGCTGCATATTAATTTGTGAATGAATTATACGAAACCATTTACTCATAAGCTCATATTGGTTAAGCAGGCATTATCTGTCCTTCAAAGAGCAAAATTGCTATACAGCTGTTTCTGACACAGCAGTTAATTTTCTCTCTGCATTCATTAATTCTGAATTCACGAGTGTGGTACTGTGTATACCTGACTGCCATCTCTCAAAAGTTGACCTTATCTTTCCATTCAGACTAAATTTAAAGTCACTGTGTAGAACTTACTTTAGCTACTATTGGCATTGATATCCCTAGTACACATTCATGTACTTATAATGTGCAGCAGAAGCCATTCTCTTATGAACCCTTAAAAGCATGGCCCATGTAGCCCCGATAAACCCCAAAGGCATAATTACCATTGATCCTGAGAACCTTCAAAACTCTTGATAATCTAAGAAATGACGTCACCTCAACAGTCTTACCTTACAATATAAAATCTACTACTCTATCCCTCTAGAAACATCTCCTCAGCAAATTCTAGACATTAGTCTCTTTAGTCTGAATCACAGCATGGTTTTAAAGTAAGTTATACTGTATCACCCTAGATTCAAACTGTGTTCTCACATACCATTACCATACATTCATCCCTAACATTCAATGAAACCCTAGTGATTAATGCTTCTGTAGGCTGTATAGCCTAGACAAGCAATGAACACACTATGATAAAATGGCCTTCCCTTGCTATAGGCAGTATCAATGTAATAAAATACTGAACCCAAATATCTGCAGCTCCTCTTTGTTAAAATACAGCATTTCTGTTTATTTCTTAAGAAGAATGAGCAAACAAGAGAACATACTTTAGTATATTTTTGTTATGCAAATGCTACTGAAGCCAGACTAGAAATGTCCTTAAACAGTCAGGACAGTTCCCTGTAGGCATCACATACAGTACCAGCCAGAACTGCCATCTGATTACTGCCTTCTTATATTTCACTCTCATATTTCAATTTAAAGTGAGAACAATACAAGAAAACAGTTCCAGCTGGAACTTGTACAATCAATGTAAAAATAAATATACTACCGTATTTTCAGTGAGGTAAGCACATATTTAAACTACAAAGTATGCACAGCATGTCTTTTCATCTTCAAGAAGCCCCCATATAGTGAAACATTCCAGAATAGAATGCACAACAATCTTAGTGGAACACCTATAGCATGTACTGTAATTATAAAGGCACTTATATAGTGAAACAGTTCTCTAAAGTCCAAGAAACCCTAAAAAAAATCCCACTTTCAGTCTCAAAAATTGATGTATGTTTGTTACAGAAAAGAAAAGTTAGTTATATGTTACTTTGTAAATAGTAGTTAGAAATTGTTTGTGTAGGGATACCTCCAACAACTGTCCCCGTACACACACCAATTATTTACAAGCCTACAGTACCTCCTTTCCCTCTCCATCTTTCAGTCTCCCACAGGTACCCTGTGCTACTGAACTGCAATACTGAGCTGAAGCATTTTAATCTAATTAATTTTGTTCTAAATATAGAACAGGAGCATGGGCTCTGATTTCATGGTGAAATAAAACAGAACAAATGTAGAGTACAGCATGGACTTTGCTTTGTGATCATTGCCTTTTTGGTGGTGATATTATTTCCATTAATTTTCACAGACTTGCTCTTACAATACATTATCATTGTCACTAGTGTCAGAAGTGATAAGAGCAGCTAACTCTACATAATAGAATTACATTTCACATGGAAGACACACTTCTCCATTATTTATGAAATAAAATAAGTCTATTAAGATGTATATTGAGGGTTACATAATTCTGTATATGGAAAATAACTTTACAAATTACTTTTTAATATATATTTTTATATAATATATAACAATATATAATAAGAAACAGAAATACATTCAAATTTACACATCTGATTGTTACAATTTTGCTGTGATCTTGTGAAGTTGTCCTGTGATTATTATTTTAGGTGAAAGGTTTCTGTACTAGTAAAATATCAGTACTTGCAGCAGAAGTCTGGGCACACTAATTGAATTACATTTTGATATTATATTGACAATGGTATGTATTTTTGCAATATAATAGCTATCTATAATATTAAGGTTTAACACTAAGTGGCAGCCACAGAAAAAGTCATTTGGTGTTGCAGTTTTGCCATAATTCATCACTGAAGTCAAGCAGTCCTTATCCAGTTGTTTATAATCCATTCAGATTTTAGATGCAAGCTTCTTATGACACAACAGTACATCAATGTCATTCTTTTCAGATAATTTCAAATTGTTGCTATCAGTACTTTTACTTCTCAGTAATGTGACCCTTGCAGGTGCATATGATAGACTTGCTTGACAGAAAATTAATTAAAATTAAAATCAATATTAAATATTGTTGTAGAATAAATATATTGTCTTAAAAAGGATGTCTGTGAAGATAAAAAAAACATGAGCTATACCTTACTGCATATATACTCAGAACATATTAGGTCATTGTGTAGTCATTACATGCTCCAAAATGTGATCTACACTTCTTATTATACACATATTTCTATACTATAAACTACATATTAATACTAAAGGTAACTATATAGTATTTAATAATCAAAGACAGATGATCCAAAATGTAATTTAATATTGTTGTCTAGTAACATATGAAAACATTTTAGCCCTTTGGCTTTTGTTCATAGCCCAATTCAGTTTTTCAGTCAAATTCTAATAATGATTAAATGTTCCAAAAGAAATATAGTTATAAAGTTAAAACGTGTAATACTTTGACTTTATCTCATCTGGCTGAGGACATTTCAGCACTGGTCAGAGATGCAGGCTTTTGCCTGTTTGCAGAGCTAGTGCAAGAACATACAGTATAAAATGTTTGAAAGAGCATGAGTTGGTGAACATGTTGCAGTCCTAGCAGCACTAGCAGGACCTAGCAAGGACCAAGGACCTACAGTAGCAAGACTTGCTTTAGATTGGAACTTTTAGGTCAGCAGTGGAAGATGCTGTGGCAAGAGTAGGTTGACACGGAAGCAGGAGGAGAACTACCGGTTAACAGCTAGCACCATTGGCGAGTTTCAGATTGGAATTGTGTGGTTGGCAGTGGAAATTGCTGAAAATATCTAACTGCCACTTGCTGAAGTGTACTCTATGGAATGGATGAGATCATATTCTGAGGAGAACTCCCCAAAAGAAAGGAATATCAACTACATATGGCTGGAATCTTTGGGACGGGGAAGAGTTGAGAACCAATGCCAACCATTTGGATGTCAAACAAAGGGGGGTAGATTGGGTGAAACCCATTGCTACTGGAATAGCTGGATGCCCGGGTCTAGTCAGACTGATGCTGTGTGCTAGCAATTGCAGGACACAGTGGGAGTCAGCAACCAGAGGCTACTGTAAGGACAGCACATATATAGGCTGGTGCTGTAGATTCAGTGGGTTGGACACTCAACCAGAAATGGAGAAAGAAAAAGAAAAAAATTTAAAGTGCAGACAAAACTACAACTGAAAGTGAAGAAGACATGGAAGTTACAGAGCTGCTTGTTTGCAGTAGAGGGTTAAGCATGAAAAGATTGAAGAGGTGAGAAAGCGACTTTTATTTCTGTGTGTAAGAGATGAATGTGATGAAGATATGGTCTCAAAAATGGAGTATGAGAAACACGTTAATCTACAATGAAAAAAAATGCCAAGTTCAAAAGAAGATGTTTGTAGTGCTACAGGGAGCTTTTTTGGGCAGGGAGGAGGAAGTTCAAGATTAGTAAATCACCAATAGCACTATAAACTGTGTTTTCACTTAAACTGTTTTTATAGTGTCCATGGAAGCTGCATTAGGCATGTGTCATAACGCCATGGTAATTTGGGGTATTTATAGAACGCATTTTACATGGCGCTGGAGGCTTCATGAGGACATGAGAAGAGGAGTATGGCATTTTGAAGATATTTTTAAGTATAGTGGTCTGTCTTCTGTCCTGCAGGGTCAGTGTATCTGCAGGTTTTCATTCCAGTTCAGCTCTTAATTACATTAATCAGCTCATTATTTGTTTAATTTAATCAATTTAACAAACTCGTTTATCTCTTTGGTACTACTGCTTTAAAGATACAGCAGTTAAAAAACTTGCAAACATGCTTGCTAAAATCACAGTATTATGCAAAGACTTACTGTAATACATTGTTGACATTTTTATGTTATTGCCAATTTTCCTTCTCACAGCATACTGTATGTGTATTCAGTTAATTAGAAAGGACTTCATGTACACTTAATATCATTAAACCTCTGAAGTTATTTTTATACAAGATTAAATGAATTCTTGAGTATGTGAAGCTTTATAAGTTTTATTTATACAATTAATTACAATATCCTGTAGCTCAATTTTTGTTTAATATTGAAGATTCATGACGATAATGTACAAGTGAAAAATATTAAAAATATAAGAAATCGAATGAAAGCAGAAGGCAACATCTATATACCTGACCTCCTTCCCTACTTCTTTACCTTGATTCCTCTCTAACTCTCTCTCTCTTTTGTCCGATTACCATTTCTTTACAAGTACCCCATTCCCTATTTTCAAATTCTCATCACTTTCAAAACAGTAAAGAGCTGATGGCTGTCTTAGTATTCTGACAGCATTAAGACAGCACCCATGTTTCTACTGTTGTGGAGGCCAGTGCCCTGAAGGCTTCTGTAGATAAAAAAGAAAGGTCAAACACCACAGTCGATGGAGAAAGGAGAAGCTTTCTCACAGTTTAAAACTAAAGCGTTTTCCTTTCCTTTTGCTTTAAGTTCAGAGTGACAGTGTGATGAAAGAAGCCAAGCCCATCAAAATATTTTATTTTCTACCATTTTTTATTTAAAAATTCCATATTCGTCTAAAGATGCATACACTATAGTGATATACAGATGCAGCCATTCAAAATGCGCGGGCGATACCGCATTATTTTCCGGTACGCTGTACGCAGTCTACCGCGAGTTACCGGTAAATACCGCTAGCAAAATAATAGTATCCGGAATTTCTGCAAGGTGGAGCTAATAAAGCTCAACCTCTCATGTTTGAGCTGTTGCCATCAAAGTCTTTAACGAAGATATTACTAATAGTATTAATAATGAATGACCTTTGACAAGCTGTAAGTGTAAACTCAAAGTATTGCCCTGGTCCACATTCCTTTTTTCATTGACCGTCTTTGTAAACGTAACACCACAGCATTTCGCAATCACACATTTTTTTCCAATCATGCAAAGTACAGTAATTTTTGAGAATCAATTCACCATGCCTTTCACATGCTCATAAAAGAGATTGATTTAGGAACATAAACATATTACCGTATGCAAACTGTACTGTATACAGTATGTACAGATGCAGCCATTCAAAATGCGCGGGCGATACCGCATTATTTTCCGGTACGCTGTACGCAGTCTACCGCAAGCTATCGGTAAATACCACGAGTTACCATAAATTCTCCTATAATACGACAAGCAAAATAATAGTATCCGGAATTTCCGCAAGGTGGAGCTAATAAAGCTCAACCTCTCATGTTTGAGCTGTTGCCATCAGTCTTTAACGAAGATATTACTAATAGTATTAATAATGAATGACCTTGGACAAGCTGTAAGTGTAAACTCAAAGTATTGCCCTGGTCAACATTCTTTTTTTCATTGACCGTCTTTGTAAAAGTAACACCACAGCATTTCGCAATCACGCATTTGTTTCCAATCATGCAAAGTACAGTGATTCACCATGCCTTTCACATGCTCATAAAATAGATTGATTTAGGAACATAAACATATTACCGTATGCAAACTGTACTGTATACAGTATGTATATGTATATTTAATGTCTTAACTGTGCCCGTTTAAGTATTGAATATTCATATCTAATTTTACCACTGAAGGCAAATCTTAGTAGCTGAGCATAAAAAGAATAGGAGCATACTGCAACGCGTGTGAAGGCCATAAACAATATTAATTTTGGAACATAAACATACAGTATATAGCTGGTCTTGGTACTTTAAAGAAAAAAATACACACCAGTATTCCATTTCTCCCTAAACATTTTAAGCTTCGAAGTCTTTAACTAACGTGATACCGGAGTCAACAAGCATACTTTTAGAATTTGATTAAAAGGGAATATAATATGGAATCGCGTATCTAAAGAATTTAATAACGGTATGATTATATTCATGTACTGCGACAGGGCTGTGTAAGGCTGTTTCGCCTCCCTGTTCATGCGAGTTGTCTTGTAGCCTACTGGTCTAGGTGTGTGACTAACAACGCCCAGGTTGTGTGTTCGAATCCAACTGGTGCTGGACTTTTCTTTTAACAAACATTTCTTCGAAAAAATAGAATAGCGATATTATGGACAATCAATTGACTTTTATATTTCAAAATATCGCAACATGTGTGTGTGTGCAACAGAGTAAATTTTTATAGAGAAATGGAGGCTGGACAGTATGCGTTACAATATAAACATTTATATTGATTTAAATCGTGTTCTGATTTAAATCGCAAACGCGTGTTTAATTATGTGTTTTTTAATCATAATCAGGCTAATGCATTTCTACATTTTCTGTATGAACCAGCTTAGAGGTTCATACAGAAAGACAGCTTGTGTTTAAATTGAGTGTAAGGTAATTTTACTTACACTCAATTCCCTTACACAAAGCAGAAGGGAAATCTTCTGCCCCTTATGCAAAACCAAACCCTCCTCCCATCCCAGTTTACCCTCTTTATCATCCTCAAAATCTACCTCAATTTTCAACTTAAAGCATTACTGCTTACTGGGTTTTTGAGGGGGAGGTGTCTTTCGCTGGAAATCTCGCCTGCTTCCACTACTCAACCCCCTCTCTCCCGGAGTGCTGGCTGTGACGAATTAAACCGGTTTCACAGGTATTCAAAGTAGGAAGTACAGTGTTAAGTGGTAGCTGGGCTACTCCCTCAATAGAATCGCTTTAACATGCTAATGCGTTGGTTTAACAGTACGCTGGGCAAACGTTCTGAGGTCAAATTCTTCCAGCACGGGGGTACCTTTAAAGCGGAGACGACGGCACCGAAATTTTTTGGCGCGCCTTCTCTTTAAAGCCCTGGCCAAATATGAAGACAGTACGTACAGTTATAATTCAGACGGAATTAAAAACTACACATCCCAGTTACCATGGTGGTGCTTGTGATCATTGCGTTTAACCAACGAAACAGGGCGAAAAATCAGTCACATAACTTTGGGGCAGAGTTTTGAAAGTCCCTTAAATACATTGAGCACAGCTTTCTCACCACTTAAGATTGCTTTTGATACCATCCTTACACAAAGCAGAAGGGAAATCTTAGTGCCTGAGCATAAAAAGAATAGGAGCATACTGCAACGCGTGTGAAGTCCATAAACGATATTAATTTTGGAACTTAAACATACAGTATATGGCTGGTCTCGATACTTTAAAGAAAACATACACACCAGTATTCCATTTCTCCCTAAACATTTTAAGCATCGAAGTCTTTAACTAACGCGATACCGGAGTCAACAAGCATACTTTTAGAATTTGATTAAAAGGGAATATAATATGGAATCACGTATCTCAAGAAATTAATAACGATATAATTATATTCATGTTGCAAAAGAACTGCAACGGACATAAGAACTCCCTTGCTTTTAACAGAGCGTTCCATAATTTCTAACTACGAAAATGATTTAAACTGCGACACTTATCATTCAACCAGAGCTCGAAATATCACAAGGATCCTCTAGAGCACAGCAAAGACTGTATTAAAAGAATTGCGTATCTCAAGAAATTAATAAGATATAATTATATTAGTGTAATTCGTATAATTATATAATCAGTTTCGATCAAGGTCTCTAAAACGAACAAGAAAAAGAGGATTTTCGGATGGCAATTACGCTGTATTTATATAGAATAAGTGATTTATGAGCAATCTAATTTCTTGTTCGTTTAAAACAGTGAAATGTCAGCTGCAAAAGATCGCACCAGAAACAGCACTCTCTCTGCCTGTCATAGACGTTCAGGAAAGGCTGAATGAAGTCATGTCAAGTACAATAATTCGGTGATCAATAATAACAGTTGTAGGACAAGAAACAAAAGATAGTGAAAACTTAAGATTTTTAAGGCTAAAACTCAAATTCATTCTACAAATTAAGGCAAATGAAAATTCAGGACGTTAAAGTGCTAGAGGTGTAAAAAATACAAAAATGCACATGAGCAAAAAGTTTTAGAAATTGAGCAAACAGAAAAAAAGCCATGCCTATAGTGCAGAAGAGGGATGCAGGAACACTTGCTTAGATATACAAAAAAATCACAAAAAGGTGTATGTTACAAAAGAACATGCAAACATGTACATCAATTTCCCTTCGCGATCAATAGTCTTATCTATAAACATGAAACAGAGTGAGGAATCAGAAATTAGCATGCATACAAAACAGCAATTTTGTCAGTGAGCCCTAAATGAATTAATAGCAACTATGGTTTCATGGAGGGCTGAAAAAGCACTACAGAAACATTATAGACAGACAATGTACAGATTTGATAAAGCTATAAAATAATGTAACTAGGCACAGAACAAGTTTACAGCACAGTACAATAATAAATGCTGACCATGACTTTAAAAGCATAAATTACCTTACACTCAATTTAAACACAAGCTGTCTTTAGCCCTCTAAGCTGGTTCATACAGAAATGTAGAGAACCAGGCTCAGAACACACAGCTTCATTAGCGAATACATATGCAGGACAACTAGAGAAGACGTTTTACAGAGGATGGATTTTTAGAAACATCCCATCAGTGACATCACTGAAGTCAACTCCTAGGTACTGTAACTGTCGTGTGGATAGTTTCACAAGAATCAGACAAAGGTTTAAGCATCGCTTGTTCTAGATAAAACTGCAAAAAAAAACAACAACCCATAATGTACTTCTTTGCGGCTCTGTTTGCCCAAATCATATATTCACAACGTGAAATTAGAAAATAATATTACGTAACCAAAATCCGCAATATGGAAACAGAACCTGTGTAATTGTTGACAGATGATGTACTCGTAATATTTTTACAAGACGAACTACTTTAAAAAATGACTTGTATGTACTTGATATCTCTAATCAATCCACTGCACTGCATTAAAACAAAACGAAAACTAGAACGCCCTGGGCATACCGTTTCGCGCTTCTTATCAGTTGCTCAAAAGTAATTTGACCGTATGAAATGCATAATATAAATCAAGTTAAAAATATCTCAAGACCGATTCTGGTCATAATGAAACCATGTTTCGTGTATGTTTTCTTTAAAGTACCGAGACCAGCCATATACTGTATGTTTATGTTCCAAAATTAATATCGTTTATGGCCTTCACACGCGTTGCAGTATGCTCCCATTCTTTTTCTGCTCAGCTACTAAGATTTCCCTTTAGTGGTAAAATTCCATATGAATATTCAATACTACAACGGGCACAGTAAAGACGTTTACTGTAAATCTTTCTACGACAGACCAATGGACCACGAGTGCCCCTGTCGGTCAACCAATCACGTACCGCGGTACTCCGCGTCATCTTGCGTCACGATGTACGACGCCGTAGCCAATTACCTCCGGTACGTGTCTGTACCGCGCACTTTGAATGGCTGCATCTGTATATATATTGAAATGATTTTAAGATATGAGGACCTGCTGCTGATCTCATCAGAAAACATTGGGTAGTGTGAGATAAGAGCCAGATGTGGTGCTGCTGTATTTGAGACTGTCAAGCACCATACTGGACATTATGAGGAGAGGCACACCTTTTAAATCAATAAAATCTTAATTCTGTACATATGCTGTTTATTCTGAAGTTAGACAAGAATGTGTGCTTAGAGAGAAAAACTCATTGCATTGCAGTTTTTCCCATTTCAGGTCTTATACAGTAGTTACTGTAGCGAGATCTCCTAGAAGCAGAACTCCTAGAAGCTACAGCTGTCTTCTTGTGCAAAATTATTCAAGATGAGGTAACAAGACTGAAATATCCAACACCCCACGTACTGTAGGCTTCAGCAGCAATGGATCAAACTGCTCTGCTGTGGGAGTTACATCTGTTTCTCTATGTGCTGTACTTTGTTATTACGTATGAAGAATTAATGAAAAATACATAATACAGAAAACAGAACCAGGTCCAGGCAAAGACAAGTTCCTACATGTCATTGATGGCTCATATCCTAGAGAAACAGAATTTGCTGTTATGTAGGAAATGCAATGGTTTAGTTCAATGTGATTCAGCTGAGTGGGTTATTCCATCTGTCTTCTCATCTGTATGTCAGGCTCTAGTCATTAAATCTAGTCTCCCTCAATTACTTGCTGTGATTTGACAGTTAATTTATTTTCTGTTCAATTTGTCAATATCCCCTCCTTATCTCTGTATGTTTTCTTACCCACATTTGTTTGTCTTTCAAAAATATCTTTACAGGTTGCAAATACTTAAAGTATTATCTAATGACAACACCGACTTTACCCATGATCATTTATACAATTAAAAAAGATAAAAGAAATAATTATCCATGAGCATTATTAATAGTAAAAATAATAGTAATTTTAAAATACTATTTTATGTTTTTAAACAACCTTAAAAAGCTGTACAATAGCTATGTTCTGTGATCTAAATGTCTTATTTATAAATCAAATAGCATCTTCTTTGAAAACTAAAAATACCAAAACTATTTATTTCTAGTCTACATTCACCTCATGTGGAGTTTCATTTCGGCAGAGTATAGAATCGTTAATAACAACAGAATGAGACACAAGTCCACATAAAAATAGGAAAACAAACATGAATTTTCAATGTCTAAGAATAATTGATACTAAACAGAGTTCATAACCAAAATCAGGATGAGGGAGGAAAAGACTTGATTTCCACAAAAAAAAAAAAACCTTGGCTCCAGGGCAGTGATATTCAATTTGGATCTTTTAGTGCTGTAGCTTTCTAGGTTTTATAGATAACTTACAACCTTCAATCAATGTGGAAAATCCTGGAAAATAGTGATAATAATGACTTATTAAGTGAACTATTAATTTATATCCAAACAAAGTCATTTAGAGGGCGCAATGAAAACGTTTGAATGAAATGTTTCAGAGGCTGACTTTTAGCTATGGCATCTCATTAGTACAATAAAATCCCTAGTGTTCGAGTTGAAAAAAATGATAAAAACGTGACAATTGTTGCCCCACCAGGCAACCAGGACTGGAGTGGGAAACAACTGCTCTAGAACTTGCTAACACTCTTCCACAATCTATCAGGAGTGCAGAGGGTGAGGAGGCAACCTCTTTGCCCAGTTTTAGGCATTTGTACCTTAAAACAGGTGGTAAGCTAAAATATTGCTATGTATTATTGGATTTTTGTGTGCAACTTATGAATTGCGTGATGTTATGGCATTAAAATAGGTATTATAACTATTTTTGATCACATGAATACAAAACTGCCCTGCATATACAGATGAAGTAATTTTAGTTCTTAAAGAAGTAGGAATATTAATTTTCTGGAGAGATTCACACCTTTGAAATCAATAAAATCTTAGTTCTGTACATGTGCAGTTTATATTGAATTTAGACAAGAATGTGTTTTAAGAGAGACAAATTCATTCTCATACTGTTCTCCTGCAAAAAAAAAAACAACAACTCCTAAAGCAAAAGTGTGCACATATTCTGTTTGTGTTTAAACATTAAGAAATAGGAGAGGGTTAAAAATACCACTGCACTAAAGAAAATGTTTGTGATTTTATCAACATGGTTTATATACAGTAAACTATAAAAAACTTGCATGCTATAATTGTACCCTATATGATTCTTAATGTGGAATGGTGGCATAGTGGTTAACATTATTATCTCAACACAATGCTGGGACCCTGGTTTCAATTCCAGACTTGGAGTGCTATCTGTGTGGAATTTGTATGATCTCCCAGTGTTAACATGGGTTTCCATGTTACCTATGTTACCTGTGGGTGCTCTGGTTTTCTCATACAGTCCAAGGACATACTGGTAGGTCATTTGGCTTCTGGGACAATTTGCCCAAGGGTGGATACGAGTGTGCTTGTGTCTGTCCATGTGCTATGATGGATTGGTGTCCAGGGTATATCCCGGCTTGTGCCCGCTGTTTGCTGAGTTAAGTTCGGCTCCACCATGACCCTGAATTGGAAAAAGCAGTTAGAAAATGAATGGATGGATGATCCTTAAAGAATCCAATAATTTATTTCTATACTAAAATAAAGTTACAAAAAGTTACACAAAGTTGGCCAGTTAGTGAGTTTTACAGTAGCTTAACCTGCAGGTTTAGATTTTTTAGTGATTGAGGTGGAGGATAGAGCTGCATCACTTTGCAGACATCAGTATGGGCTGTGTATTAGCTAGAGACAATCAATGTGAAACACAAGACCTATGAAGTTCCAAAAGAACAAACATTCATTTTATTGAACATAAATTGTAATGTACAGCCAGCTTCTCTTAATAGCTTAAGCTGTCTTCCCTGGCTTATGAAACTTCTGAGGTCTGATGAAAGACAATGAAATTATAAATGACAATCACAATGAAATGGTGACAATTTACATCCAGTAGGAAGCCAGTAACCATAATGAGACCAACAGGGGAAAACAATCAATCACTAGCAACTAAGTGTCTTTTAACATGGTTTCCAATATTTACTATGTCACTATAATACAATGCAGAATATCCTTCTTGTAAAATATTTAATGCCATTCTTCCACAAAAACTAAGAAATCTTTTGTGTTTTACCCTGCTTCTCTATTACTTCAACAGCATTAATCATGATGCAAAGCAAATTTTAATTGAAGAAGGGATTATTTTCACTTGATCACGCAATTAGTATAGTGTTTTTGGCACTGTATAATTCAGGAGCCTCACCTTTGGTGTTAAATATTTGTAGAAATGTTCATGAGCTTCTAAGTGCATTTTAAGTGCAAATTGAAACACCTGTTTCTTCCTTTAAGTGCTAAATTACCCTAATCATGACTGTCCTAAGTGCCTACAAGATTTTTAAGCTTCCATGTTAGACATTTTAGATTTGCATGTTGTGTGCTGATTTAAAATGCATTGAATAAGATTTTTTTTTATCTACAGGTAGGTGAATTAAAATAAACAGTGACTTTTATAGTTTTGGATTATCACTATTGTATAGATAGTGATATGAAACATTCTTTTTAGCGTATCACATTATCAAAATACTATTATATATTTATTGAAAATACATTATTTAAAATATCTTTTAATTAGGTTACACTGTATTATGGCACTAAATTCCAAAAGAAAATGTAATACAATTTTGACAATATGATGTGCTTCGATAACCTTGAAATAGACTAATATTAAAATAAAATTTACCATTGAGGCCAAATCTCTTGTAACTGAATCTTAAAATTTTAAAATTGAAAGTAAACGATGTACGGTACTACTACAAAATAATAATCATATTCATGGCATTTTGAATAATTCAGTTTGTTTGGTATTTCTTCAAAAAAAATTCAGGCTCCAAGTAATAAGACAGCAGTGTGAATGTGTTATTTCCAGAAACACACAATTATTTAGGGGAGATGCATAAAAATCCACTGCTCACCTTCATTCTGAGTGGTTTAATCAGCATTTCCAAAAAGCAGTTGGATGAGCATTACCATCACTCAAAGAGGTAACATACAGTGTAAAAGGAGGTCAGTCTGCTCATATAGCTCATTTGGTAGCCAGTTGATTCAATTATCTCTTCCAACCATTGGTTGGAAGAAGCCTGGTTATCAAATTTGACAATTTGTCTTAATATTGCATAGTACAGTTTTAGCATAACATCCCTTAATTCAAATTCTATACATTGAACTATGTTTGAACACTCTCACCTTTTTTCTTCTTTTCATTATGCAATTCTAGCTAATGTGTTAACGTAGGAAATTTTCATAAAGCTCATTGATTTCCATCTATAGTTTGTACATGTAAAAGTGCACACTCATCTACATTAAATGTCATCTGACAGGTGTTTTAAGTCTTAACTTTTTTTATTTCATTTTCATCTAGAGTGTTTATTGAACCTAATATTTAGTATAAACTGCGAACTTCAATAAATTACTAATTATACAAGAAATTAGATTATTGCTATAAAAGCAATGATTCAAAATACAGGTCCCTATGGTACTCCATTAATTACCTCTCCCCAATTTGAGTATCCATCCCTGTATAGTTCTCAGTTGAAATAATGCATTGTTTTATTTTGATTATCTACTGCCTGAATTAGTCTTTTATTAATATTTATTAACAGTTTATTAATATTATTCTGGAAATTTAAATATACTGTATCATGTGCTTGGTAAACATTTATGTTGTTGCTTCAGCCAATGTGTGAAGAAAGATCTACTTTTTCTACTGTATATCCATGCTGACTAACCCCTTTTTCTATATCGTATCATCTTCTTATTTAGCTCCAATTATCATTTCCATAAGCATATAAAACTGTATTGATTTGTAATTACTTGGTTAAATTTTATTGACATTGTTATGTATAAGTGCTACAATACATTAGTAATTTAGTGGGTCTTGTTCTGTCTTGAAAAGATTTGTGATAGGCCTATGAATGTTCTGGAAAATACCATTAGGCTCTGATTCTCCCACATACTTTCTTCATTGACCCAAACAGAAAATGTGCTTTGCAGGTAGGTAAAATACATACACAATACATAATACATTTAACACAACATGGAAACATTAGCAAATAAAAAAACATACTGTACATGCATGAGGTTATAACCCAAGTCAAATTCTGCTCTATATCAAAATTAAAGACTTTACTCTGGCAGAGGCACATTATCTTCTTCCTTGGTGATTACAAATAAAATAACATTTTATTTTAGTTACATGTCAAAATATTGTATTTAAATGTTTAATGAGTTACATGTGAGTATAGCAGGAATAACACCTGAAGACTGATTTCTGAAAAGATTTATTAACAGATAACAATTAGTAACAGCCCTCAAATCCATAAATCACACATTATTTCATATTGTTATATATTTAAATCTGTTTCTTTTAAATCTAATGGTCCAGAAATGTATTATAATATTAACTAAAATAAATGGCTCTCATTACTTTACATTACATTCAATAATATCTTTGGGTAGTAATCATGTTTAAAATTATATTTATAATAATTTCCTACTTTGTTTTTATCAGTTTTAGTTCACAGGTAGTCAAGGCAGCTGGTGACTACTGAAAACGTTTTTTTTCCTTGGTAAAAAAAAACAGCCCTTTTCATTCATTTTCCTTAAATTCCAAATGCTTTTTCTGTGCTTCTTTCACATCCACATTATCTGTTGCATGGTGGCTTCTAGCAGTTTTTAATTTCCCATTTTCACAGCTACTGTTCTCCTATATGATGCACTAACTTTCAACTTGAATTGGTTCTTCATTTAAGAAATATTGATAACATCTGGGAGTCCCGTATTTCTAGGTGCAAATCCTGATCTCCTGAAACTTTCATCTCAAGGTGCAAGCCGTGATAGGCTCAGTTTCAAACACAAAATGTCCAGTGCAGGCTGTTTTTAATACTATGTTTATGTTAATCTATGACTGTTTTCATATATATCTTTCACTTTAAAACAGGCTTCTACAAACAGATATTTCCTTATTGTTCCATAAACCACACAAAATTAAATTCAAAATTGCCAAAATTGAGTCAAAATTAAATCAGTCAGTTTGAAAGCAGACCTGGTGTTACAGTATATATTTCATTATTATGGTAATTGAAATATTCAATGTTTATCAAAATATACAGCAATTGATATCTTTAACACATAGAGCATGCTCAATGAGATGATCTCTCATTGATTTTTTTAGGGAATACTTTCTTCTAGCCCAACTTGGGATACTTAAAACAGACAAAACCTTTTGACTTCTAAATAGACATGGTGTTTACCCCAACTGTGAAAAGATTATAAACACATTCTCTATTGAGGAAAGAATCAATTTGCTGTTGAAGTAACTTTGCAGGCCTCAACTATAACCAAATTCAGTTTATGAGCCATGCAATGTACATAGACAGCAGTAAGGTGGACTTGCTGCAGTCCATTTACTTTACCTGCCAAAACAGCTCCATCACCATGTGCTATGACTGGCACAATTGCATTCCCAGATACATTTGAAACTGTGTAATGCTCTAACAGACATTAAAAGCTTCCCATCACTCAGAACCATAAAGTCCAAGAAAAGTTTCTTTAATTTCACCTTTTCTCTGTATAAGAGAGACTATTATTTCTTCTTGTTTAAAACTGATTTTAATCACTAAACATAGAAAAATATCCATATCCTGAACACTATTACTTTCTACCATATTCAAAGCATTTTCTGTTAGACTATTATGAATTGCAGGGTTTATAAGGTCAAAAAATCCACCAATTATGTACTGTAGCAAATGCTGCATCATCTTTAATAAAACAAAAATAGCATAATTCCAGAAATCTTCTGTCATTTTACTATACTTACTTCTCTCCTGCCATGCCCCTTCATAGCAAATCCTTTATTATGTAGATAAGGTAGTAAATCAACATATAGTCTATTTTCACACACAACAGACTTGTTAAGGATGTGACAGCTGCATCACTACAGAGCCCACTGCTTGCATTTGCCAGATTCTATATGTTTCTGGAGCATTTTCCATATTTTCTTTCCAGTTCCGTAATATGCTGTTGATGTCTGTCTACCGGAAATGCAGAAAATTGCATTTGCCCATATACTGTATATATACTCTAGAAAAGAAAAGTCCTTGTAATAGTCTATGGTCGAAAAAAGGAGATTTATACATGCTGTTCTTGTCTGTTGAAAATCCATCCCACCAATCAGGACAAGACAATAGCTATAGCAGGGATTGAAAACTTTGCACTGGAACAGCTAACTGAAAGAAAAATATGCAGATGTTCAGAGTCTGGGTTACCTTGAAGGAAAGCAGCATATCAGAATAAAACAGAATGCAAAGCTGGTTGTCCATGCTCCATGAAAGGTTTCTATACCATGGTTCTTGGAGGAACTTAAGAGGATGGAATGACTCAAAGTGATAGACTAGAAAGAAGAGCCAAACACCTGGGTAACTGGGTTATTACTGATATTAAGACTACCAAGCTCCTGGTAGCATAAAATACTAAAGCAGAACTGCAACATTTTCTAGTCATTATCCCATATATTGGAAGATGTTTATGAATGCTACCCCTTTTAGGAAACATTTTGAAATGAAAATAGAATGAGTTGGACAGAAAAACAAGACAACAGCTTTAATGAGCTGCATAAACTGAGACTACAGTGCCATATTCAAACCAATGAAAGTAATTATGAATTACTCAGGAAAAAGTGTAGGAGCTGTTTTATTCAACCCAGGACTATCATCCTTTTGTATATGACCAAAAGTAGTTATCTGACTCATTAGATTTGTAGATATGTTGTTGATATTGAATAGATACTGATAGTAGATAATGGATAGATATGGATTGTAGATATGAACAGAATAAAACTAGTTAGCTTCAATAATGCTTATACAGTATGTAAAAAAATATTTCTCCAAAGAATTTAAGGAACTTTAAAATTCATAAACCCTTGGAAGCAAATTTCAAAGAACTTCTTACTGAAATTACACTGTCTTCAGAAAATGCCTGTATAGTAGGGTGCAGTTCTGAAAAATGTGGCATTTTCTGAAATAGCCAATATGTTTTGTATTTAAAAAATCCAAAGTTAAAAATGAATAATTCTGAAACAGTGTATTTGCAATAATAAGTTAATATCTAGTTTACTTAGCTCATTTAGGGGGTAATTACAATTAAGCTGTTAAATACTTGGATAACAAATAATGAAGGATTAAGTCTTTTAAAGTCTGTGTCCTTTATAATATATTCATATTGTATATACTGTTGTAGTGGTTTTGATGGGTTTACTGAGACAATTATTAATTGTAGCAGTAATCACGAGGTTGTTCGTCGGGGCTTTTAGAAAATCAATCGTCAGAACAACTAACAACGCACACACACGGGTTCAATACACGGGATACATTTATTAATATAACTGTGCAACAAACATATATTAGTCTGCCTGGATACGAGCGGCAGACCTTACGGTGAGGGTTATCAACATACAAGGTATATAATCTCGAAGAGATGCAAACACAAAGAGATACACAACAGAGAATATATGTCAATATATATCGTTCGGTTACCAAATCGCTAATCAGTGTTATTACCCACTGTTACTCTAAACTCGGAAGTAAATACATTACTCATGAATTAAATCGATAACAACTTGTGTTGAGGTACAATTGAATTCTCGAGACGCAATGTAGAACATG
The DNA here is from genome assembly GCF_059453375.1 of Lepisosteus platostomus. Classification (NCBI taxonomy): domain Eukaryota; kingdom Metazoa; phylum Chordata; class Actinopteri; order Semionotiformes; family Lepisosteidae; genus Lepisosteus; species Lepisosteus platostomus. The sequence goes on from NC_142613.1 coordinate 15,241,277, forward strand.
GGGTTTACTTATCCACTGTGTTGGGATTTGGAATTCCCGGCACGAACACCAAACCAGCTGACAGGCTCTGTTGCAGCCTCTGTTGCAGCGGTTGTCCAATGGGCGTTGTGACGGCGTCCTCTGGCTACCGGCCAACCAGTCGAGGTGCAGCTCGGAGTAGGACGGGCGGAGGAATCTAACTGCGGCGCGCAGGGCAGTCGTTGCTCCGAGGGGATCTACCAGCAGTCCGGCTGGCTAGTAGAAAGTCTCTATGCACAGAGTGTGACCGCGAGTCCTCACAAGTCACTCTTTTGCCTGGGAAGAAACTGGTTCGTTCCCGGTCCAGCGCTGCTTCTGAATAAGCTATTCAGGTTGTCGACGAGGGTCCAACTGTAGGCTGCCGTTGATCAAGCGGAGCATTCACGTTGGTAGAATTCTGAGTACGTACGGGATCCTCGGCCTCGCGCTTAGAACAAAGTTCAAGTCCTTTTGCAGACAACAGCAGTTGTCACGTGATTGTCTCTGAGGATGCGCGAAAATGGCCAAGGAGAGCCCAGAACTGAGCTTGCGCTCCCTTTTTGATCAAGACCCAGATGTGTGCTGATTGGTTGAGAGTTTGGCGGGCATTGTAGACCCACGTGGTATTACCACGCCCTGCCAGTCCCTGATTGGTTGGTCAAGGTGAGATATGAGTCACTTAGTCTTGACACTTAGGAATGCAGTCCAGATGTCCATTCGGCACTCCCTAGACTGATAGGCGCCAATGCATGACCATTGATCATGATAGCCAGGCTTAGCTAAGTGCATCCCCCTTTGGGAGCTGGTTTCTTATCACAAGAAAACATCTTAAATCAGCTTGCATGAATTCTTTCTCTGTGGCTGCACCACAGAGATGGAGGGTGAGATGGGGCCTCTTTTAGGAGCATACCAACGCTTAATTCTGTCTTATTAACAAGCATTGCCGCTACATATCCCCCCTTTTTGAAGGTCACGAGGTCCTGAGGCGTTGTTGCCTTCAAAACAAAAACAGAGTTAAGTGATGTCTGTTGTACCCCGGTGGATTCTACCACCCAATATTCACATTACCTCTCGAGAATTTGTACAGGAAATAGTGTTGGAAAGAACATTGCGTATACCTGCTCTCAGTTATAAGGTACATAGAAATGAGGCATCGGGCGTCATCATTAGCCCTAGACCTTAAACTTCCGGCAGTTCACTATCAGTATCGGATAGCTCTGCAGCAGGCAGACGCTTGGGCGTGGTTACCTGATTTCGGTGATAAACCATTGCTCCCTTTGTCTCATTCAAACTACCCCGCAAGGCTTTGATACAAGAGAACAGCATCCAACACATTACCCCAGCCATGATCCAGCTACCCAGCAGCAGTGTCAAGATGACCACGTTTACTGTCCCTAGCGCCCCAGAGGATCCACACCGACTGTGCTTGGGACCTACCAGTGTAGTTTTTAAGTTTGTGTCGTTGAGAACAAATTCGACTACCTGTACACCCTCAAGACTTACTGTCTCTTGGATTCTCTCATCCAAGTCAACGCTGTGTCCTCTGAAAGCGTCCACAATCTCGAGTTCCGTTTCATACAGTTCTGACTCCAGGTGATACAGTGCTAAATCGTTGAGATGCACTATAGCTCCTTCAGGAACTTGTAGAAAAACTGTTTGGTTGGGTAGCTGCACTTCGGTAGCTGTATCATGTCTGTCATAGGTTATTGTAACCGTTAATTGTGGTGTGCTGACCAGCCATTTCTTTCCCACCTGCTCAACCTGGGGTTCGTTAACCTCACGTTTGCTCGTCACTGTGGCTTTACACTTTTCAGTGGCAGCCCCCTTTCTGATACCACACAACCTCTGAGTTGTGTCCCTAAGGAATGGCTTACTTGGGCATACCCAGTGGATATCCTTGGTTGATATACACAGTTCCAGGTTTGGAACAAGGTACAAATTCGGATCATCCTCCTGGTAAGCTACGAGCGGTGGGGTGGTCAACTTCACATGCATGTCCCCCTTCCAGAAGCCAACGTTCAATATAGACTTGAGTCTATAGATATCCTTGCTACTCACGATGGGAAGGTTCAACAGGAAACCTATTTCCTTGGCTTCGGGGTTGACATGTATGGGAATGGCACTGCCTAGACTGTATGCAAGATGTACTTGCAATGGCTGCACCATCTCGGAAGTGGTTGTCTTCAGTACTTCTTCTACTAAGGACAGTGGAACCAAGTAGGTTGGAATCTGTCCCATGGCTAGGCTAGTTACTGTGGCACTGAGCTCCCTAAGCAGATCCTGCATCAGCATTCTGACCTGTTGCACATAAGCATAGTCCCACTGTAACACGTCGACAATCCTGCCCACGGTGTGGAGGGTGTTATTTAACAGTGCTGCATGAAGGTTTACTGCTAAAATTGTGCCCTGTAAGGTTTTCCCTAGGCTTTCCAGCCGCTGCTGCTGTTGATACAGCTTGTCATAAATTTCTGGCATTTCCTTACGTAACCCAGACACCTGCCTTCTCAGGGTGGTCAGGGTGACAGTGTTAGCAGCAAACAGACCCGCTGAAAATAGCGAACCCACGGCGGAGGCCGCAGCAATCAGACCCCCCAAGAACCTTTTGGGGCGGCTGAGGCCTGTCATCTCCTCCTGGGTGACTGTTGCCTTCCTCAGCTGGCGGAGCATGTGTATAGTGTCTAGCTGGGCATGCCATACAGTATCCCCAGCCCACTGCCTACCATGATAGGACACCCTACTGTTCATGCTGATGTGCTTCCGAAACACATCATGTGGGTCCAGCCGTACATACACTCGCTGAGTATATGTTCTGCAATTTGTTAACAACAATCCGGGAGCGTCCTGCAGGACTATGCCGGTAGGAGGACCGGGTTCCACAACTTCAAGGGGCTGTGTCGAGGCGATCCACAGTACTGTCAGGACCAGCCGTGGCAGTTTTAGGATTCCCATTCTGGAACACAGATGAGGCACATGGTACAGTTCCACTATATTTTTGAATATATTTTCCTAGCAGGACCTACACTACAGTACCTAACTACCTGCAACTACAAAGGGGCACCCCCCTCTTTGATCGGGTTTAGACTTTTAACCCTATTCTGTGTCCTCCGGCGCCATTTGAGATGGGCGATACAACCGGAGGTGGTTGCGATGCACCCACTTGTAGACCAGAGATTGCCTTCCCTTTTCAATCCGAATTCGATAAGCTACCGGTGATACCTTATCGACAATCTCGTGGGGTCCTGTCCAACTGGGTAAGAACTTCCGGGCCACCCCTGTGGGTTTGGCAAATTGGAAGTACAGGACCTTGTCTCCTACTTGGAGTTCCTGGTTAACTGCCTTTCGGTCATAGTATGCTTTCCTACCCTCTGCACTCCTTCCCAGATTGTTCTGGGCAAAAGCAAAGGTTGCCTGCAGATGTGCTCGCAGGTCTGACACATACTGATGGGCCGTAGCAGCCCCCGTCATGCTCAGGTCCTCCACCCCATAGAGACAGTGTAGGGGAAGAGTCATCTTCCGACCTGTCATCATCTCAAAAGGTGGGACCCCCGTAGAGCAATGGGGAGTGGCTCGGATGGCCATCAGAACCAGGGGCAGCTTAATGTCCCAGTCCCTACTGTTGGTGGAGACAAACTTTTTGAGCATACTAACCACCGTTCGGTTTGCCCTTTCTGCCTGGCCCGAGGATTGAGGGTGGTAGGAGATATGCAACTGGGCCTTGACCCCAAGCATATTCCACAGGGTTGCCATTACTGTAGCTGTGAAATGGGTTCCCCGATCCGAGTCCACGGTCAGGGGAAGTCCCCATCGGCTGAACACATGGTTCACCAACAGCACTGCAGTTGTCTCTGCCGTGTCGTTGGGTGCTGGGAGGCACTCAATCCATTTTGTGAATGCACACGTAACAGTGAGGAAATATTTGTTCCCTCTGGATGACCTCACCAGCGGCCCCACCCAATCCATTTGTAGATTGGACCAGGGGAATGTCATGCCCTTTTTCTGGAGTGGTGCACGGTGCAAGGGCCGTGATGGTTGGAACTGGCTACACGTCAGACACCCCTTTACATACGCGGCGATGTCTTGGCCCATGTGAGGCCAGAATGCCACCTGCTGGATAGTGTCGTACGTGGCCTTGATTCCCCGGTGACCCCCGCAGGGTTCGTCATGAGCGTGTTGGATCATGACCCCCCGATGACAGCGGGGAACTACCCACTTTGGGACACCTTGTGCAACTGGTACACAAACCAACAACCCCTTTATAATTTTTAGGTTGTCTTTCACCTCTGCCAGCTCCTTCAGCTCCGGAGACTGGCTCAGCACCTGCTCTGAAAGAGGTTGACGCACTGGGTCAACGATATGCTGATACATTTGCCCAATTGCTGGGTCCTGTTTCTGCATTTCCGCAAGATCGGTGTTAAAACCCTGTGACCCAAGCACTACAGATTGAGGGTCGGCTCCGACATCCTGTCTAGCCCTGCTTCGGGTGACCGCCTTGACCTCAGCCATGGTTTCTGGGGGTAGCCATTCCTGCTGGAACTGCCAGGGATCACCCTCTAAGGCGCCAGATTTGGCCAGCCGGTCGGCCTCATCATTCCCGTCTTTGTCGGGTCCCTTCACCTGGGAGTGTCCCTTCACCTTCCTCCAGTAAACCATCATTCCAGCCTCGGTCGTGAGCTTGTCACTGGCCAGGAACAACTCTTTGTTCTTTACTTCCTTGCCCCGGGCATTTTTCATGCCGTTACCCTTCCAATACGGAAGATGGGACACGAAGCTATGTCGGGCGTAGTTCGAGTCACTACAGATGACAAATTGTTTAAGGCCATTTGTCAGGGCCTGCTGGAGGGTGATCAGCACCCCAGCTACTTCCGCATACTGACTAGTCTTTGGTCCTAGCTTATAGCGGGTCGGCCCACAGGGAGTATTGTCTTGCCAGACTACACCTACCCCTGCTAGCACCTGCTGTTCGTGGCGAAAAGAGCAACCGTCAACATAGGCCATGGGTAAGCCCTGGCCCACGTTCTCATCGTAGTACCGATGATTGTTCGGTAGCTCAGCAGCGGGAATCATTTCTGGAGCTTCCATGTCAGTGTCACAGCCGTGACACACTTGGCCCAAAGCCAGGCCCTGTCCCAGGTACATTTTCTTGCTCTGTGCATAACGTACCTCTATCTCATAGCCTTGTAGGGCCATCATCCATGCCACAATCCTGCTATTTGACACCCTGCCTGCTTTCAGTCTCTGGCTATGCAGGAATGTCACAGGTTGGTGGCAGGTTTCGATGATGATCTTTTGTCCCCCTACATAACTACGGAAGTGTTCTACCGACCAGACCGTAGACAACAGGGCCTTCTCGCAGTCCAAGAACTTTTGCTCCACTGGGGTCAGGGCTCGACTGGCATACGCCACCACCCTTCGCTCTTGGTCATATTCCTGACTCAGAGCAGCCCCAAGGCAGTGCTCTGAGAACCCTGCTTCAAGGTAGAAGACCTTATTTTTGTCAGGGTAGGCCAAGCATGGTGCACTACCGAGTTTGCGCTTCAGCTCCATCACAGCCTGTTCTGGGGAAGGTCCCCACTCAAAGGGCACGTCTTTCTGCAACAGCTTGTGGAGGGGCCTTGCTATTTCAGCGTAATCCTCAATGAACTGCCGGGAATAATTACATACTCCCAGAAAGCTGCGCAGTTCAGACAGGTTAGTGGGCGACTTCATATTCTGGATAGCTTGGACTCTGCTGGACTGTGGCTGTATGCCTTGGGCTCCAACCAACAGTCCCACGTACTCCACTTGGGTCCTACACCACTGTCCCTTAGCCAGAGACAGTTTGGCCCCTGCACGGGAGAGCTGGGTCAACACATGCCTGATCTCGGCCATGTGTTCTTCCCAGGTCTGACTCCGCATCAGAATATCGTCCACATAGACCAGGTTGCCCCTGGCGGCTGCATCACTCATGGCTTTGTGCAGAAATATGTTGAACTCCGCTGGGGAGTTGGAATACCCAAAGGGGCATCGATTCCAGGTGAACTGCCTGTTTCCGAAGGAAAAGGCCAGTTTGTACTGGTCTGTCGGTTCTACCTTAAGGGTCCAGAACCCATTGGCCACATCCACTGTGGTGAAATATTTCGCTGTTGTCACCTTGGCTAACTCCTGATCTAGGTAGATCATTGGCCATCGTGACAAAGGAACCTGTTTATTCAGCTGCCGGTAGTCAATGGTCAGACGCCACTTACCATTGGGTTTCAGCACCGGCCACAGTGGGGAGTTATAAGTGGAGTTGCACTCCCTTATGATCTGACGCTCTAGTAGAGCATCCAACGTCTGCTTTATGGACTCGTATGCCGTGAGGGGAATGCGATACTGCCTGACATAGGTTGGGCGGGCGCCAGGGGCTGTGGGAATGCGCACTGTATGCAAATCCGTCACCCCGCAGTCATAGGCATCCCGTGCAAACACTTCCTGGAAATCCTGGAAGATCTGACGCAGCTGCTGACGCTGGCTTTCCGTTTCCAGGGCATCTGCCTTACCAACCTGTTCCTGTACCTGCTCTAGGAACCCCGCTTTTGACGGCATGGCGGTATCCCGGGTCGCACTCTTAGCTGAGTGGTCCGTCGGAACACCTGCGTGTACTGTGTACACAACCATCTCATCCTTATCGCTAAGGTCCACTCTGCACACCTCCTGGTTGCAGAATCCCTCTATTGGCATAATTGCGATCATCCGCCGGGGGTAGGTGTAGTACACCTGCTCGTTTCCCCCCTCCCTGGCCAAGGGACCAGGGAGCTGCCCCAGTACTGGGATGGCCAGTTCGAAATCATAGAAACCATTGTCAATTACCAGTCCCATGTCAGTGCGAGCAGGGATTTTGACATCTTGTTTTGCTATGTTCTGCACCAACAGGCAGGTGGCTCGGCCATTCCGTTCCAGTCTGGGGGTACCACAGACTGCTAGGTTCAGTCTGATAAACTGAGCTGATGGTTGGAAGAAAACCATCTCAGCATCCATTCTCTGTCCCTTCTTCAGGACAAGGCGTACCGGAAACCCTGCGGTTGATGCAGGAACGATCAGGTCCGATTCATTTACAACCTGGCAGGCCTGAGGAATCGTCTGACCTGACCGAATGTTCTCGGGGTCGCCGCTTAGAGAGTGGGCATCTGGGTTCACCCGTGTCCACAGCACACTGTTTACTGTGTCCAGCTGGGCGCCCAGTCGAACCAAGAGGTCTGCACCAATACAGACCGAATTGGTCAGCTGAGGTGCTACCTGGAAGTAGTGAGCAAACTTCCTTTTTCCGATGGAGATGGAAGCTACACAACTTCCTTTGCTCCAAATGGACCTATGAGGTGGGGGTGCCCACCACAGAACCTGTGACTGCGTCACCAGGGTCACCTGACGGCTTCGCGACAGGTCCTTGAACAGACCTTCACTGATTATGGACTTCTCAGAGCTGAGGCTGAGAATTACATCATCAACCTGCACTTCTGCAACCTGGACCCCTCCCACCACCATGGGGTGGTAGTCCTGGTCCCCCTGAGGTACCAGGGCGCACAGAAAGGACTCCCATTCATTACCGGACAGGGAGATCCACTCTTCTTCAGGGATGAAAAGGGGGTGTGCTTTACCTGGCGGGTCAAGCAGCTGCTCGGAGCACTGCTCCTGTAGTTGGGAGACCGTGGGAGTGCTGGCCTGGGCAGGACTTCCCTGTAGTTTTGGAAAGCAAGAAGAGACATTTATTTCTCGTCCAGAGGAACCAGGTGGAACCTCCAACTCAGCTATAATGTTCAGTGGGCACTGTGTGGTCACAGCATAACCACTGAACCCCCCTTTTTGCTGTACGACAGGCTTAGGGTTTTTGACCTGAGCCCACAATTTTCCACGCTGGCAGTCCACCAGAGGCTCCAGCCTGTCAAGCAGGTCTTGGCCAATGAGTAGTGGCTCTGTTTTAAACCTAGAGATGTAAACAGGATGCACCACATTCATTGGCCCGAACCTAAGTGCCACCCACACTCGGTGTGTGATCCGGGCATGATCCTGGGTATAGCTGGAAATATCTATCTTACACGGTTCTACCTTAAGTCTGATGCCTTTTCCTTTCGCTACTCGCTTGAGCTCGCTGAGTAGATCGGCTGACATCAAACTAATTTCAGCCCCAGTGTCAATCAGTGCTTCTCTATCTAAGACGCTTTCAAGAGAAACCTTGATATAAATACGCCTTGCTTTGCCTTTCTGGCTGAGATTCCCTAAGAATTGTTGGAAGCCTGCCTTTCCTTTGACTTCAGGGGCGGGGTCAGCGCCCAATTCAGAGTCACAGCCTTCTTTCAGGCAGGAACCCTCCCACCCAATCAGATAGACTGAGGGAGGGGTTTGGGGTGGATCCCCGCCTCCTCCAGTGAGAAGGGGCGTGGTCCTCCTAAGCTCATTCACGCTTCCGGCATTCGGTGCGGAAGGTTTACCCTGACCTGGTCTCTCAAGCAGGGCTTGTTCAAGCCGGGCCAGGCGGGCTGCAGTCGACTCCCTTTGTCCAGCCTTATGATAGGCTCTGCCTGAGCCCTTGCCTTCCCCGTAGCGCTCACGGCGGCTCTGACGCTTAGTGCGGTCTTGCCTGCCTATTTTGCGCCGGGGCTTATAGGGCTCAGGAACCTCAGCTCCCTCGAGCTGAGGCGAGTCGTCAACCCTGCTGGCTTTAGTGGCGAACACGGCCGTTTTAGCAGGTTTTCGCTCTGAGGAAGCAGAGACTTCAGCTCCCCAGGCTTTTTGAGCCAACCTTCTAATGTCAGCCATTTTCATCGCTTTTGCATCTGTGTGCATCACAATCATTTTCCTGACTGAGGGATGCAGATTAGCAATGAATAAACCTTTGAAATTCACGTTCTCTTCGCAACCCTCTTCATTCTGCCCTGCAAAATAAGTGCGCCTAAGCCTCTCATAATAGTCGCGAGGGGCTTCAGCTTTTTCGTGCTTAATATGGTGCGCAGCGGCCACGGCGGCTATGGGATCGATAAAAGCCGAAAATTCTCCGGTCATTGCCTGACACAGCTCCTCAAAGCTATTACAGACCTCCGGTCCTTGTCTGGACATCCACTCGTGTACCGCTCGGCTAGTAGTTTTCCTTACTAACAAAGCCTTTTCCTGTTCGGACGCTCCGGGCATAAACTGCAAAGTATGTCTCAGCTCATCGATGTAGGTTTCCACATTATTCCCTGACACTGATGGGTCAAACCTTTCTACATCTTTGGCTAACTGCCTCAGGGAGTGGAGGTTAATTTTTAGGGTTTCTCCGCGGGCAGGGGGACGGCCGTGATCAGAAACAGGGGGTCTCTGCCTGAATTGCATCGCCCTTGCGTCTCGCGCAGGACTCGGCGATCTCCCCCATGCCGATCCGACCACAGACCCTGGCCGGGAGAAACCTCCTCCCGGCGCTCTGGGTGAGCGCTCCGGGCTGCTAGGTGGGCTGGCATGCAAGTGGGATCTAGCCTGTTTTGCTTCCAGTACGGCAGCATCTAACTCCTTTTGCCTTTCCTCGCTGAGCTCATTTAAACTCTCAATTTCTTTTTCTTTTTCTTTCAAGCTCGCTTCCAGGTCTCTCCTAGCTACCTCAGCCGCAGTTTCTCTAGCAGACAGGTCATCTAATTTACCTAAAACTTCCCTGAGTCTGTCTTCACTTTCCTCATTTTTCACTCTCTTTTCTCTGATTATATCCAACAACTCAACTCGCTCCGCCTTATATCTTTCTAGCTTTCCCTGAAGCTTTTGAAACTTTGTCAGCTCGGACAAAGACAGTTCCAGCTGTTTAGCTAGATTTAAGGCGAAACTCGATAGGACCTGAACTGCGTTCACGGACCCTCCTGTGTTAAGCTGGTTCGCCACTTTAGCTACTAAATCTACTTGCAGCTTCTCAATATCATCAAAGTTCAACTTTTCGATACCGCTCCAGTAACCAGGATTGTCGTCGCTAGAAATAGTACTTATAAGCGACTCCACTTCAGACATTTTAGCAGCCATTGTCATTACATCAGAGAAACTTTAAGAGTATTACTTTTTTTTTTTCCTTTTACTAAAATACAGTATGGAATTTAAACACCCGAGCAGATGGATTTCCAATCAGCACACGTTACACTAAACGCTAGGAAACAGGGGGATTTCTTTGCGCAGTTATCAGCACACCCGGTATTCGCGTATAGAAGCCGCGGTGCTGTGCTGAACTTGAACTCACAGCAATATCAGTTATTCTGTGCGATTGATTCTCATTTCATTCTTAACTCCGCCCACCCAGGGACGCCATTAAATGTAGTGGTTTTGATGGGTTTACTGAGACAATTATTAATTGTAGCAGTAATCACGAGGTTGTTCGTCGGGGCTTTTAGAAAATCAATCGTCAGAACAACTAACAACGCACACACACGGGTTCAATACACGGGATACATTTATTAATATAACTGTGCAACAAACATATATTAGTCTGCCTGGATACGAGCGGCAGACCTTACGGTGAGGGTTATCAACATACAAGGTATATAATCTCGAAGAGATGCAAACACAAAGAGATACACAACAGAGAATATATGTCAATATATATCGTTCGGTTACCAAATCGCTAATCAGTGTTATTACCCACTGTTACTCTAAACTCGGAAGTAAATACATTACTCATGAATTAAATCGATAACAACTTGTGTTGAGGTACAATTGAATTCTCGAGACGCAATGTAGAACATGGGGTTTACTTATCCACTGTGTTGGGATTTGGAATTCCCGGCACGAACACCAAACCAGCTGACAGGCTCTGTTGCAGCCTCTGTTGCAGCGGTTGTCCAATGGGCGTTGTGACGGCGTCCTCTGGCTACCGGCCAACCAGTCGAGGTGCAGCTCGGAGTAGGACGGGCGGAGGAATCTAACTGCGGCGCGCAGGGCAGTCGTTGCTCCGAGGGGATCTACCAGCAGTCCGGCTGGCTAGTAGAAAGTCTCTATGCACAGAGTGTGACCGCGAGTCCTCACAAGTCACTCTTTTGCCTGGGAAGAAACTGGTTCGTTCCCGGTCCAGCGCTGCTTCTGAATAAGCTATTCAGGTTGTCGACGAGGGTCCAACTGTAGGCTGCCGTTGATCAAGCGGAGCATTCACGTTGGTAGAATTCTGAGTACGTACGGGATCCTCGGCCTCGCGCTTAGAACAAAGTTCAAGTCCTTTTGCAGACAACAGCAGTTGTCACGTGATTGTCTCTGAGGATGCGCGAAAATGGCCAAGGAGAGCCCAGAACTGAGCTTGCGCTCCCTTTTTGATCAAGACCCAGATGTGTGCTGATTGGTTGAGAGTTTGGCGGGCATTGTAGACCCACGTGGTATTACCACGCCCTGCCAGTCCCTGATTGGTTGGTCAAGGTGAGATATGAGTCACTTAGTCTTGACACTTAGGAATGCAGTCCAGATGTCCATTCGGCACTCCCTAGACTGATAGGCGCCAATGCATGACCATTGATCATGATAGCCAGGCTTAGCTAAGTGCATCCCCCTTTGGGAGCTGGTTTCTTATCACAAGAAAACATCTTAAATCAGCTTGCATGAATTCTTTCTCTGTGGCTGCACCACAGAGATGGAGGGTGAGATGGGGCCTCTTTTAGGAGCATACCAACGCTTAATTCTGTCTTATTAACAAGCATTGCCGCTACACTGTATTAGGCCAAATACAGGCCACAAACTTTGTGAATTTGATCTTTACTTTGCAGGTTAGTGAAAACACAACATGCCATGATCAAAAGACATTTCATAGGACCACATGAAAACATGTGGATGCCCATCAATCTGGTTGGGCAACAAATGTCTACAAATGGAAAATATTCTATCAATATATATGACTCAACCAGGACCAGTTGTTCTGCCAAGATCCCCCAAGAGGAACCTGGAAAATTATCCAGGAAGTCACAAAGAACCTAAGAGTAACATTTAATGATCTGTACACCAGTGTGAGCATTGACAGTTTTAATTATTCAACCATTCAGGACAAAAACGTGATCTCTTAAAGGAATAATGTTGTTCTTCTCAGTTTTACCAAAAAGAAGCTGAACAATCCTACAAGACTACTACAGACTACTAGAAGAATATTGTTTTAAGAGATAAATCTAAGGATCACATACTTATTCAAGTGAGGATATTTACTGTTGGATCTTTCTTAATTAAATTACGTAAATATATCTGTTATGTGCTTAATCATTTTTTAAGACTTTCATGAAGATTCAATTACAGTTCTAAAATATAGAATATGGACAGTGAAAAAGAAAAAAAAATGTATTCGGTTTATACTTCGAACTGTAGCTTCTTAAAGGGCAGTAAGACCTTAGTAAGTATGCTATCTAAGTCACCAGAATGTCTGAAGACAAGAAACAGGAAAAAGTTATTCTACAAAAAATGACGTCATTTCCGAACTTTTGTTTTGGCCTGAGCAAAAGATAGAGGTTCCTGATGAATGCACTGGGTGTAACGAACAGTTCTTTCCGGACCCTATGCGGACGACACAGTCCGACGGAGTGGGGAAACACTAGGGAAATGTCATGCAGGAAAACGGGGCAGAAGACAGGGGGCGTGTCCAAGGTGCGCTGGTGCACGGGGGAGGTGTGGCCGAGGCGAACGATCCAAGAGTAATCCATAGAGTATCCAAAACGCAAGGGTAAATACAAAACCAGGAGATCCATCCGACGAAGGAATTAAAAACCACGAAGGCCGGATCGGAACCGGCGGACGGGGAACAGGAACGGGAACCGAGATTAAAACCTTAACGGGACCAGGCGCTTCCTGGTCCCGGACTCGCACGATACGGAAATCAGATGCAGAGCCCGGAAGAGCGTCAGCGCCTGGCTTTTAAGGTGGGCAGGGAATGGGAAACAGGTGCAGAGAATGAAGTATTTAGTGAAAGGGCTGGAGCACCCTTAAGGAGGGGAGACTATAGTCGTGACACTGGGACTGTGTAGTGAGATGCAGACTTAAAAAAGCCAGTGTTTTAGAGAAAAGGATTTTGAAAACCACTATGAGAACAGTAATGCTACAGAAACTATATGAAAGCCACCAAGGAATTAAAAAATCAGGGTGACTTGTGAGGCCATATGTGTATTAGTTCAGGTGGGTAGCTGCGTCAGCATGCGTAGGCTGCAAAGGAACAAGTAATAGGTTTATTCCATGCTGAAAAAAGAAGAAAGAAAACACAACGTTTCGGCCGTGGAGCCTTGTCTTTCTCACACCTGAAGAAGGCTCCACGGCAGAAACGTTGTGTTCTCTTTCTTCTTTTTTTCAGCATGGAATAAACCTATTACTTGTTCCATATGTGTATTGGTTGGGGTTGACAGCACAGATAACAGTGAAGACTGGCAGATGCTTCACACATAACATGTACTGAAAACAAAACTGCAACAAGACAATTGTTAGGGCATAAAATACCAGAGAGGTCATGGCAGTAAGTAAGACCTGATGTGTTTCAGTTTGAAGGAGATCATAATTAAGAAGATTTCACTAAAAAGGGAAAGAAAAAACATGTTTCAGCTGTTGAGACTTTTACAGATGTGAAGAAAAAAGAGGAAAGGTGCAGGTATGCAGGGACATCAAGCCTGCATAAAAAAATAAACAGAAGAAAGAGCAGGTGAGAATGGGAACAGCAGGTGAGAAAAAGTGTCCAAATTAAAGTAAATCTAGGGGATGGATTCAAGGAGAAGTGTAAAAAGCTGAGTTTTTCTTTTTACAAAACTGAGTCTATTATTGGGAACTGGTGGAAGGTGTTATCCTAGTTTGAGGGAAAAATGGCTTTTAAAGTGTCTTTCTGGAATAAGAGTCACGGAAATCCTATAAAAAGATATGAATAGAAATGTCAGTGCAATCATCATAGGGGCAGGTAAAATGGGCAACTATTAAAATTAAAGTGCTTTGCCAATTGTGCACTACCATTGGGAGAATCCTGGTCAGGGTTGACTAGTGACATGACCTAGATTTGAACCCATGGTCACAGAATGCAATAAGCACTCAGGCAAGTACCTTTACCAATTTAGTCTCTCAGGATTCAAATGCTTTCTATAATATCTCAATAATATTTTTATGGTGTAAACAACAACAAAAACAAACAATGAGGAATACTACATGCACGTAAAATAACATAGAGAGACCAAATAAGAAACAGTGAGCTTGAAGAGGCTACTTATGATAAAGACTTATTTATTTTATGCTGACATGCTTTACATTTTCTAGAAAATATAAATACCTGTCAACAATCAAAGACATGGGGCAAACAAAATGTTATGATATGCTGTAGTTATTAGGACACGTTTTTGTCAAGGGGTGTTCAAATTGCTAATGCTTGCAAAGAACTAATAATAAATGCTAATAAGACTTTGATTAACTACTTTGTTTAGTTCTGATAACCCCTTCAGAAAAAAAAATGCTGCCATGGAACCAGTCCAGACAACTAGAAGTAGATGCACTCAGGGTTAAAGGAATACCTTACATTGATATTCACACTACACTAGGCAAACATCCACACTACACTTGGCAAATTAAAGAATGGTCATGGTCCAAGCTTTTGAGCCATGTTGTGAAAGTAAATACCAAGCTTCTTATTAGAAATGGGTTGGTAACATCTTTGGATCAATTAGCTACTACCAACCAAACCGGCTAGAATGTTTGAATGGGATGTCCTGTAGCGTGTAAACTTTGTGTTTTTCTACAAGTCTTTACCTTTCTAACTGTATGTTGGCTGTCTCTTAAAATTTCATTGGTTTATTAATCTTCTCATTAATATATTATTAGAACTACAGTAGTTTACCTCTTAATATTTTTTATATACTGTAATGTCACCAGCAACAGTCTGGTCTGTAGATTCTTGCTTCTATCCACTTTAAATTAATTGGTAAGTCCTGTTACAAATCATTAAATACATTTTGTTTTGGGTTTAATTTGAAATGACTTAAGAAAGAGTAACTTGATAAATAAAAAAGTTAAATTCTAGTATTAACTTTCAAAAATAAATATGAATTATGAAGTTAAATCCCGGTTCTGAGTTTGCAAAATACATTGAATTCTGTTCCCACTACACTGTCTTCAATCTCCTCTTCTCATCCTTCTTTACCTTCAACCTCCAGGCAAAGAATACCCAAATGGGTGGCACACATTTTCTTGTGAAATTGAAGACATAGATTTACATATTTATCTCAGTTAAACTATGGTATTTTTTGTATATTTAGAAATTATATAGGAAACTATCTGTTTTAGTGTTACTGTATATTAACAGTTTTCAAAGGATTTACAAAGACAGAAAAGGTAAATATTTTTTTATATATTTTTTAAAATAAATCTTGGAAAAACATACATCAAAATGTCTATATGTATTTTTTAAGTATGGGTCCCCATATAGTATAGTTTCAATTTCTAATCATGGGTTACAGCTCCTATTCTTAGCAAGAATTGAAATAAGTTGCTAAGTGTTTGTAAATTACAATCCCCAGCCCCTCAAACCTTCAGGTCTTGTTATATTTCTATCCCCTATTTATCTGCATATAGAGTTATTATTACCATTACATTTTATTTCTCAATTAACTCTCTGATAGCTGTTAATGACAGAACAAGCTCCAACATTTGTCCAAGTATGTTCCTTGAGCAAGGCAGGTTATTACCTTGTCACTGTGCCAAGGATGTACTGTAGCTACAGTACATTCACCACCTGTTAAAGAGAAACCGACATACTGTCTTGGGTTATCTTGTATTTTTAGAAAAAAACAACAACATCATACACATCATTGAACTTCTTTTGACAAAGTTTTGTGGGTAATGTGGGAAAGATAATATACAAGGATTAATAATTTTGAAAGTAGATACAATATTCTTCTGTTGTTTTCCATATAATGTTTTACAGATTTGCCAACATACTGTAAACGTAAAAAAATGCAACAAGGCACCCCCCTCTAAAAACATTGTAGATATCATGTCAAATGATAACTGTGTTTACTGTATTAAAATAGAATCATAGTCGGGATTTATATAGTACAATATGCCCATCCTAGTTGGTCAATAGTTGCTGTGTTCCCCAGAGATAAACCATGGTATGTCATTAATTACTATGGTTAACATGCATAATCCATAGTCTAAGGTCATAAGGTAAATATGGTTGTTATGGACCTGAGCTCTTTGATTCAACAGTACTAATGAATTCAATAACTAATTAATTCAATATGATTTAATAAATTCAACAATTAATTTGAACACCCAAAACTATCTTTTGATGAGCCTTTTATATTTTGCACTTGTTAGAAGTCGGTATTCACATGCATTTTCTATAGTTTCTCAGGTTTCTTCCATTCTTCCAGACACAGGCTGGTTAAGTTAATTGGTATGTTTAAAATGTCCCTGAGAGTTTGTGTGTTTATGCTCCTTGAAAGATTGGTGTCCTGCCTTGTGCCCTATGCTGTTTGTTTTTAGAGTTGCTAATTGATCTGAGGTTTGCATCCAGCCAGTTTTTGAATAAAGCCAGAGTATCAGCTTCAAATAACATGGCTAGGTAGCTTGTTTTATATTCCCACAACACTTGCGTAGAGAAGCTCTGGTCTTTAACTGCATTTCCCCCTAATTTCCATTTGTGTCATCATGTTTCTGTTTCAGTGAAGAATCCAAAGTAATCCGTTAGTTTGCAATCAGGTTCTCTTGCATTCTTCTCATTACAAAACGAAAACAGTTTTTTAGCCTTCTAATGTAGGTCATTCTTTTGAGCCTAGGAATATTTGTTGTTGCTGTGCTCTAGACTGACTCTAGAGCAGCAATATTTTTGTATCAATCTGATTATATAGTACACAATATTACAAAGGAGGATGTGCCAAGCTGGCCTATGAAGGGCCTATACACTGTAAGTAGTAGTATTTGTCAATAGTCAGTTTAGTAAAGACTGGAACCTTAAAGTTGGAGAATAGTTGTGTTTGTCATAGATAGGCATGGATAGACTCAGGCACTCGTTGAATGAAAAACGGCACTTTGTTTTTCAGTAGAGCTGAGTACAGAGACACACACACACACTTTTTCATCGACAAAAAAATTGACAAAAAGTAACGCCACACTCTCTTGTTTAACGCACACAGGCAGCTGAAGCACCACGTCTCTTCCCATAAAAAGTCTTTGTCTCCATACTATGGCCGCTGTAGTGCAGGCTCGGAGATTTTTTTTTAATGTGAACTCAGCCCAACCCCTTGGTGTATTTATATTATATTCTCAAGTACGAGTAGAATAGGTTCATTGTCTTCCAACGAAAGACAGGTTCCTTTCAACCCAAGACAGTCAGGGGGCAGTAGAAACTCGTCACACCCGGACTGTTACAGTAACTCAATCAATCTTAATAGCTTTGCAAATGAGCTCACACTGTTGGATATATACTCGACATTCCAGAGATGTCACATTTTACTGTACATGTCAAACCGGTTCCTTTTTATTGCAGATGTGCTCCCGCGGAGACATTTTTTCCTCATAGCACTTTACACTTAGTTTAAACTACTGAGTGAAATAGGTTTAATACAGGTGGGTACGTACAGCATGCGTAGGCTGCAAAGGAACAAGTAATAGGTTTATTTCATGTTGAAAAGAGAAGAAAGACAACACAACGTTTCGGCCATTTCAGGCTGCGCTGTTCTGCTTCCTATGGTGATATACAGGTTTTTCGCACGAAGCCGTAATTACGCATCGATAAAAAAACGGAGGTTTCAAAAAAGAGAATTAGCTCACTGATAGTTTTATGTGGAGGCTGTGAAGATTTTCGCAAGTCGTGGTCTTTAAAATGTATTTGGTTTGAAGGCTTTCTGTGTTTCCCTTCCAAAGATATGGACAGAATATAGGAGCATGGTAAAAAAATGGCTTAAAAACGACATAGTGAAGGCTGTCACATGTACTTTGTACACATAGCAAATGTTTTCATAACTCTAAGAGGTTCCGTGTCCCTCAGCAGTGGTTGAGATTCGAAACTGTGTGTTTTCTGGTGACAGCTCAAATGCTGTACAGGAGAGGTTAAGCTTTATTAGCTCCACCTGGCAGTTTTACAAGGTGATTCTATTAACATAAAATAATTTGCATATTGCGACACGCCTACTGCGTTGTACTGCAGTGTATTCTGCTCGTTTTGAATGGCTGCAGCTGTACAGTACAGCTGTCTTTGTGGGACTCCGATTCTCTGAATCTCCACTCTTTTGGCCTCCCGAATCCCCTCGCAGTCAGCACTGAATTTAGTTTTGTCTAGTCCAGTCAGCCTCCCTGCAGCAGGTTCCCTTGTCCTCCTTTAATCTGGGGCTTCCAGTAAACCTCACTGCGCCCGGATTTCCAGTCAATCTGCCTGTATCAAGTCCAACATTTAAACCTGTCAGCCTAACCGTAGAACTAGCTGTGGAAACAGCTACCAGCAGGCAGACGCACATCCATACATAAGTCAATGGATCAATTAAATGATAATTAGAAATTGAGATAATTCCTTAATTGACAGTGAATTAATTAAAATATTGTATGTTTCTTGGGCTACTCAGCCACAGCTGTCATTTCAGTACCCGTTGTGACACACACGCCTGAGGTACTTGAATGTAGAGACAACCAAAAAAAAATGGAGAAAACATGTTCTATCATCACACCCACTGTGATTTGAGAGTCAGGAGGAAGTTATCTCATTAGTAAAAGCTTTTAAAAAAGACCAACAGGATTATGTTAATTAAAAACAAAACAAATACAACATTTCCCTTCTGAAACACTAGTTTTCTCTATTGTTTTAATTTTATAACAATGTTAATTAAGTGCACAAAGGTGGCAAATAAAAATGTTTGAGTGGAAATATGTTACAGCCTACAGTAAAGCTTGAAAATAACAGATGACCATTTTGAAATCTCTACACCCACGCTAGAATGAAAGCCAAGAACTTTATCCCTTTGTATATTGCAGTTATATTAATTTATAAAGGAGGTGCAACAGCACTGAATATAATGTATCATTTTGTGGACTGAATCCTAGACTAAAAGAAGTAGGAGCCAGATTTGTCTTTGGAGATGCATACACAGAATGAACACTGTACACAGAAAGCAATAATACATGGAAGTATGCTTTTCTGACATGAATTCACTACTCAGTCAATGTTGGCGAAAGAGGTAATTGCTTACATCAGATTTGTAAGCAGTATATGCATGAACATTACTGTACTGCTGCAACACCTATAAAAGCAGTTACAAACTGGCGGCTCTGTCTGTGTTAAAATGGCTGTGATGGTTCATGCATCTTTTTCTTACATCCATTTTCCAGCTGAGCAATGACTTCTGCAATTTCATGTTATATTCCAGTGCATGAATTATTTGATGTTTTTTGTGCCATTTATTCTCTTCAACAATCTCAGTGAGGCACAATGCCCAGAAAAGGAAAAGGTGAAACAAAACACAAGGGGAACAAAACATAGCAGGAAGAATTAATCTTAGTGGGATCTTTGATGCTTGAAGTGAACAGTGTTCATAAAATACCAACAACTCTTTGCTCAGACTGCATTTTTCCTGTGAAACAGTCATCTTTGGCATGAAATATAATTATATTGTATTTGTTCTCTGAATATAATGTTTATCAAACTGCTTTAGGTTATTGCCCATTTCAGTCTGCTGGATGTTTTCACCAGTTCCCTTGTCAACAACAGAACAAGATAATTGGTCTGTATATGCGTAGTTTTTCTAATGTTAATGGACAGTTGAATAAGTTTCAAATTTGAAATTCAACCTCACCTTCAAATAATTGCAAATTACTATCAAATTAATTTTGTCAACTCTGATTGAACCATTCAAACCTATGTTTTGGCTAGACTTCTTTCCAACCAATTTTACATGCTGTCAAGTATTAATTTACTATAATTGATACATTTTATTTATTCAGACACTGAGTTCCTATTTGTGCATTTTTGAAAGTCTTTGGAGGGTGACTGTAGCAATGCAAAGAGTCACAGTGCAGTCTAGAATAGGTTTGAAATTAGTTTAATTGTGACAAAAATGTTCATTGGGGATTTTAAGAGTGACCATTCTCCTTATGGCCTAGTGGCTATTCCTGATGATGTTATCCCACCTTTCACAGCTATTTCATAAATGTCACATATATCAGCAGGTGGAAATGTCATGTCAGGTCAGGAGTAATTTCTCCTGGGCAGAGTCAGAATTCTTCATTACAATAACTGTAACTAGTTCCTAGTGAAGGCCATATAATTCCCAGAGCTCAGAATCTATTATTTAAACTTTTAAGCCCTATCTAGTAGTCTGTATCAGATGCAATAGTGCTTTGGAACAGGAAATTAATACACATGGCACATACTACAGAACAGTCATGGTAAATGAGAGGAAGAGTTCCAGTAACAATACTATTTTATGAAGATATTACCTTGGAAAAGCTTAAAAGCTCCTTGTCATCATAGAAATCAATTTAATTCATGTTTCTTTCATAGCTTGGCCCAGGTGGATGTCAGCCTCTCTTAGCTTTTTTTGTACAAGGCAGTGACAAGTTGTTGTGACAAAGCTAAAACTTGCCATTGCTTGTAGTCATATAAATGTTTCAAACTGATTTGCAGCTAGTTTCGAAATGAGGAATTTCAGTTCTTCAGTGCACTGCTCTTAGCCAACATCCTCTTAAACAAATATCACACATTAAGCTTTTATTCCCTTTTGAATATTGCTCACCTGCATCACATGCAATTAATCATTAACTTGTGGCTGTATAAAACTCCTGGAGTTGTGTATTTGTGATGTATTAGTGATTGTTAAGAATATTGGATGACCTTTGAGGACTTTGGTGAAATCAGCAACCCAGTATTTTTTTAAATGAAAATTTGTTGTGTTCTATTATAGTGTATGTTACTCAAATGCACAAACAGCAATGTGCTTTATTTTCTTTTCTCCCAAAACATTTTCTTCATACATGAAAATGGAATTGTAGCCCAAATGCAGCTGTAAAAGAGAGTAGAATATGTTTGTTATATGGGGCTGACCATATGTTCAGTGAAAATAAATACAAGTTTATTCATCTAACACCCAGATGGGACAGAATTTAATTTTACAATGTGAGCACAAAAGATGTTAAAAATTCTATGACCAAGGACACTGAGTGGTTTAAGTTGTTCAACCACTTATAGTTCATATTGAGCCACAAACTCCAAAGATTGCTGTTCCAGATTTAGGCTATGTCATTGGCCATCTCTGCCCGGGATTACCCAAGAGATTCCACACAACTGGCCTTAATGCTGGTCTTTGCTGTTTGGACAAGCATTCAAAAAAGAAGCAGATGTTGTGAAGTTACACATTTGGGAGACCCTGTATCTTGTCTTTATCATCAGTGCTACTTTGAAGGTTGTGCCTGTCAGCCAAGTTGATTTAATATATGCGTATCCCAACTAGTAGGCAATAAAAAAGAATGAATGACTTTTGCCAATCATTTGTGTATTTAATAATGTAGCCTTGTTTATGTAATCAGTTTTGATGTTCATCTGTATAATTATGTATAGTGTTGTTTGAAAGTTTTCACTGTAAATGTTTGGTTTACAGTATATACTGTAGGTCTTTCTCTCAGGAGACACAGGGAAATGAGATTTCTGTGTCAATGGTTTTGTTTTTAATAAATTAGAAATCATTTTATGTACGAGACCTGCAAAGTCATTATAATTAAGTACAACTTGCATTCTTTGCTTAACATTAAAGTAAGGAAGATGAGTTGCCTGAGGCACAGAATATTCCAAAACCTCAAATTATTTATATTCTCTACCTTGGACAGGTAAACCCTGCAATGTGATGTTAGGTTTTGCTCAGTAATCAATCATGTATTGCACTAAAAAAGGTAAAATATTGTCTTATTTTTCGTTCAATTTATTTCATGTTTGCAAGCTGTCCTATTACATGGCCTGTGTATGGTTCATTGGCATTGTTTCTAATTATTACTGGCCTCTATACTACTGCTTCCAGAAACAAAATATGATGTTTGGTCTTGCTTATAGCATGTTTTACTGTCCTCCTTTTAAAATCAAAACAATACAATTAGACCAGAAGTTCAAAACCTTAATGCTTCCATTACATTTGCTGTACAAACCTACTGTAGGCTCCAACTAATCATTAAGTAGTGGTCATCAGCAACAGGGTCAATTTAAACATAATAGGTCAATTGCAACAAACTGAAAGTGTCAAACTAACTGGAGTTCAACCCGTGGTTAGCAGGAAGCTCAGTGCCAATCTAGTGCACTACCTTAAGATCAACAAACTAGTCCCCAGCTCTGTACTAAACCTGTTCTCAATTGCAACAAACACAAAGTAACAGCTGCTGCCCTCTGGAGGTAAGTAAATTAGGGGACTAACTTAAACCACCTCTTAGCATATTAAGTGTAACACTGGATCACATTAGAATGTTCCCAAATATAGTGAAAAAAGTATTGTCACCAAATAATGAATTTATGCACCCTTGCTTAGAATATTATTGTAATATTTAACTAAAATTTCCAGTCACATCACATGTATTAATAATGAAGTTCGTTAATACATTTGTTTATTGTGTTTATTCAAAAAAGTGTCATTATTCATGATTTACATACAATTTGTATCTTTATTAGTAACTGTACTGTATGTAGAGCTTTTGGTATGCAATTGTGAATTTACAGATATCTTGGGGAGAGAAGAGAAATGGAATTTAGGAAATACATATTTAAATGAGTTTAAAAAAATATTATTAAAAAAATAATTGGGGTCTGTCCCATCTGGGTGTTAGATTAATAGATTTGTTGTATTTTTGTTGTAATAGGATTGTTGTAATATTGTAATATTATGTTGTAATAGGACCACATATGGGAAAACAGTGATATTCAGGGGGTAAAGTGAATAAGCTGTGTAGGCAAATGTAAGGTTACAGTACATGAAAGAAAACTGTACCTAAAACCAAAATAACAATGTGTTCGCTTACTTGTCTGAAGGATCATTAAATGAATCTATTTCATTTATCAATGGAAATAAAAGCCGATATAATATGATACACTTGCAAACTCAAACCCGCAGCTGCTCTTTTAGTTTGTTTCATGACTGATTGCAATTGAGTATCACCCTAGTAGTTATTATACCCTCTTTTGGTATATTTTATCATAATTGAGGTTTGTAAATTAAAAACCAAGATTAAATTGCCTGGGACACTCAGTTTTATAAAAACACGAAACAGGCAAAGTAATATTTCTATATTAATGTGGCCTACATATTACTGATCAAATTAATTGAAATGTTCTGATTGAGAGCCCCCTGCAGTTTGTGATAATTAGAACAACAACAATGCTCAGCCCTCAGCACCATACTAACCACAAGTTCAGCTGGTCTACAATTTTGTTCTGCACATTTTTTCATTGTAGTTGAACTCAGACCTGCAGATGATCTCCAGAAAGTATTATATTAACAGGTCTGCAACATAGTACACAAATGCATCCGAAAGATGGTTGCAGTTGACCCTGTATGGCTTGGATCAATCAAGTGGAATACGTTTCAAGGGTGCCTGCTCTTTATCAACTGTAATGATAAATTAAACAGCACATTTCATGTTACATTATGGGTGGTACAGTGGTTAGCATTGCTGCCTTGTAGTGGTGGTACCCTGGGTTCAATTCTCGACTGGGGATGTCGTCAGCTTGTAACTTAATGTTCTCCCCATGTGTTGGTTTCAGCAGGGGTTTCAGTTTCCTCCCAGTGCTCAAAGATGTACTGGTAGCTTAATTGGCTTCTGGTATAGTTGGCCCTGGTGTGAGTATGTATGTCTGTGTTTGCCCTGTGATGGACTGGTATCGCATCCAGGGTGTATCTGCGTTACACTCCATGCTTGCCAGGACAGACTCTGGCTCCCCTACAACCCCTAGATGAAGCAGTTAGAAAATGGTTGAACATTAGTTAATTATTCTTGACTTGAATCAGTTGTTCAGTATTCATTTAATTCAGGGGTGCCCAATCCTGTCTTGGAAGGACAGTGTGTCTACAACTTTATAAGGACTCTTAAAAATTCTAGCATCTGAAGAGCTGGGAGACGTAATTAAACTGGTCCAATGATATCAGTAACTAGGAACAAGTAATAGGTTTATTCCATGCTGTAAAAAAGAAGAAAGAAAACACAATGTTTCGGCCGTGGAGTCTTCTTTGGGTGTGAAGAAGACAAAGCTCCATGGCCGAAACGTTGTATTTTCTTTCTTCTTTTTACAGCATGGAATAAACCTATTACTTGTTCCTTTGCAGCCTACACATGCTGTCGCAGCTACCCACCTGAACTATATCAGAAACTAGTTGGTTTAGCTTGTTAAGAGCTGAGTAAGAATGAGAACCCACAGAAACACCAGCCCTCCAGGACCTGGATTCAAAACCTGTGATTAATTCTAAATTACCACTGAGTGATTAATAATTACTTCTGGTCATCAGGACCAGGAATGAATATCATTAATGAAACAAGAACATCATGGTTACGTATACAGTGCTTACTTTGCTAGTACTGCTAGCACAGTTGGTACAACTATGATGGTTTCTAATCTTCCTTTCGGCACCAGCACCAAAGGTTTCCATAATTTGTATACTGATATAATAGAAATGCGCGAGGTATGCTGTGCTAAAATGCGGTGGACATTCCGCAACGAACAGCAAAGTTTTTTTAATAGGCTGAAATACCTTGTAATACCACCAGCTGGAGCTTATAAAATTTAAATTGTATACTGTTTAGACATTTAATCATTTTAAACTGTGTATTACAGCATGTTAAACATTAAACTGATTAAAAAGTAGGTATATTTTATAAAACCAAGATTGCTTAGTTGGACAAAAGTACACAATCTTCCACCTTCATACTGTAAATATTTTAATTATGCATAAATTGTTTATGCCTCAAACTCTTTAACTTGGTAACTTACATTGGGTTGTGGTTCTAAAATTATAAAGCTTATATAGTGTACTTTAAAAAAGTTATAACGTGTTATCCTTTTCATGTAACTAAGCAGCTAAAATATCACAAGGGAACATTTTGGAAACATTTGGCGTTCCTTTTTTTTAAATATTATTATCCTTATAGTGGTAATAGACAGTGGACTGTCATATACTGTGCTGCACACTGGCGGTTGTACTATCTGTATGCTGGCTGTTCGTTCCAATATTAATAATGAATGACCCCATGCACAAGCTGTAAACTGAAGAGTTAGAGAAGACATGTTGAGTCTTGTCTTTTCAGCTTGGAATTTAACCTTTACAGTGATCCTTTTCATTATATTTTTTACATAGCCGTGTAAGTGAAAATAGATGGGATTGATAACTGCAGTTAGAAAAGATATTTCACACATACTTTGAAACCATACGGCTTTGGAACAGCGGGTAGTGAGACCTGGCTGGGAAGGGAGAGGTATTTTGATTTTCCTGCATGAACCGTATTTGCTACAATACTATAATTAGTCCCTGACGCATATCGTTCAAATTTCGGAATTATAAAAAATAAATCTTTGTTGAGTTTGCACGAGAGAAAAAAGGTACCTTCTGAGAAGTCGTGTACTGCTTGTAAAGTAGCTGATTTTACAAACAGCAAGTTTTGCTCGAAGAATTTGAAATGTACAATTTGTCTGTACTGTAGCTTTTTTTAATTGAGCAGAAAGTCACCTTGCTCTTACAAGCGGCTCTGTTAAGCAGAGTTTGTGTTAACACATCGCACCCTTTTGAATTAGTTTTAATCAACTTTGTCTGTCCAGGAGGTTGGGCAGAGAGTGATAGAGAGTGAAATAAATGACCAAAAGCACTGTTCCTTCCCCCGTGGTACGAGGTGATAATGTGGAAAATGATTTTTTTTATTTTACTGGGAGTGTGAAAATTGAGTGAGCACCGGGGCCACAGTGAGATTAACAAGGTGAGATCACTGAGCTGGATAATTTTAGTAAATATGTTGACAAATGTCTGAATTTGTGCTTTCACGAGGCAAGATAAAATTGTATTCAGCTGTGAATCAGCTACATAACCTTGCCCCCATGAAATGTTTGGGAAAGAGGTTTAGTGGGCAGTGTTACTGACAGTGTAGTGCCCAGAGAATGTTAGTTTTAATACACTGTACAGAACCAGTATAACGCAAGTATGGTTTTTTTAGATGGTTGTAATCACTATTCTTGCAAGTACATTTTGTATTCAGTTTGCTTCTGCATGTTACCTGGTGGGCAAACGTTCGAGGTGAAAATTCTTCAACAATGAGTGTACCTTTAAAGCAGAGAAGATGGCACAAATCTTTTTCGGCTCTGTATGTCTCTCAGGCCATTCCTCTTTGGCACTTTAGTCATAGAGGTGGGAAGACGCCTCCCCCCTCCCTCTTCCCTCTGGCTGCTTGAACTGTCCCCATTTTTAACCATACTGTGTCCGAATAGCAGCGGGGGGGGAGAGAGTACAGAGAGACAGAAAAAAAGTGAACCCTGGCTTACTTTTAAGTTATATTTTACCTTCATTTTTTTAATTTATAAATTAGTATTTTTCTTATTTTCTGATAGTCAGGTTTAATGTATATTTGAACACAGTCTTGTAAATTAATGGTTTTACAAGATGTGGAAAAAGTCCAACAATTTACCACAGTGCGAATTTTAATACTAATTATTGATTACTAATAGTTTATGCACCTAACACCTGACTTTCTTATTTAGATATATTTAAATTTTGAACAAAGTGTGACATAACATTCAGAAATACAATTATAAATAGTCTGTGATATTTGTGTAGATTAAACTTTTCTAAAGTTTATTTAAAAAAAATTAAAAACTATTAAAATGTATAATCTATCCACATGTAATGTCAATAGAAAGTACAATAAGCCCCTGCTTTTTTTAACGATGATTTCAAATATAAAACTGGTGAGAAAGCTATGTTTAATGATAATTAAAATATTTCAAGTTAAAGGAAATGATTTACATTCCATTATTAAGTTTTAAAGGCAGATGCGCTCAGTGCCATAAACACTGCAAGCTGCAGAACATTCTCCTTATGGTGCCACCTTTTCTCTGACTGAGCTCAGTTGGCGGTGCGCTATTTTCTCAGCCACCTGCTAATTTGCTTCACAGCGCGGGAAGACAGGAGAATGGGATTGTATTGTATCTGTATGAAATGTGTGTTGCATTTACAAAATTAAAGTGTTTAAAATGTTTAATTAAAAAGTTAAAAAACTTCCAGCTTACACAAAGATTCTAAGCAGATCACAAGGAAGAAAAATCACCAATTTTTCATGGATTTCGTGTTTTTAACTAAACCCATTTTTAATGGGTTTTAAAATCAGTCAATGCCTATTTTAGGCAGACGTTATTGTTTCTTATTTTTGATTTTCTTTCAAATGAAAAGAATCAGTTGATCATCGTGCCACACAATATTATGTTACATTTTTATGTTTTTGAGAGACTTCAGAAGGCTTCAACTGATGCATAAAAAATATAGCATAATGCTTTCTTGTGTTATGAAGTCCCTTACACCTGGCACCGCTTTATTCAAACTAAGGTTTCTGAAAATGCAACCAGGTACTACATATTGATTGAACATATTAATCAATATGATCAATATTAATTAATCAGATTAAACTACTCCCAGCCAAGAGGCCAAGGAGGCAGCAGAGAGAGAGAGAGAGAGAGAGAGGGAGGGAGCGGATAGCGCTTCCGAGTCTCGAGGAAGAAAGCAAGCACCGCGGGCAGGCCACGAGTACCTACTCCCAGCCAAGAGGCCAATGAGGCGGAGCAAGAGAAAGGGGGAGGGGAGAGGAGAGGAGAGAGCAGAGTGAGAGAACGTTGCTGCCAGATCCCACCCAGCTCAGCTGCTGCTTGGCCTTAACCCCCTAGGCTCAACCTAGAGCAATACCAGCTCAAGCACTCTTCAGGATCTTCGATCGCCTTCCAGACCTTTGGAAAGACAAGAACTGCGGGCATGCCACTTGAACTTGATCTCAGCCAAAAGGCCGACATTCCCTGGATTACTGTGTTGTTTGGAATCCAGCAAGTAGTTTATTTACAGTATATGATATTCAACTTACCTCAAACCTGGCCGAATAGCAATAAACACATTTATTGCTTCTTTGAGTGTCATCATGGGTCTGTAATAGGTTTATCTCAATAAATGTTTACATAGTGAAGTAATATATACAGTATATTAACTCCAATGTTTTCGTTATTCAGTAATATGACTGTACAAACTGTGACGTATGTCCATTTATTGTATTTCACATTATAGGAAGGTGCTTGCATTAAGATACAGAATTGGTTTAAAGAGTACTGTGACTCTGTGCAAGAATAAAGCAGTGTCCTCTGGGAGTGATGCTAGCAGAAACATAGTAATGTAAATTGTAAGGCATCCAGTTGGAGTCCATCCATTCAACACAGTATACTCCAACAGTGCTGATATCCAACAAAAAGTATTTATGGGTTGTCATTATATGGTGTGACAGAAGGCATTAACAGTAACATTAGGAATTTGTTTACTGTTCCTAATGCAATTTTGTTTATCTTGTTTTTAATGATAATTGCAAAGCATTTAAAAATTGTTTAGTACATTGTAAAATATGTATGGTTTAAGTACAGGAAACATAAAAAGAAGAAGGGGATATATAGTGCTTTATATACAGTATGTATAAATATCAGTTTCAGGAATCAAAGCTAGAGGAATCAAGAGAAGAGTATCCAAGTCTACATGAAATGTTGAAATGTACATAGAAAGACCTATAGACTTGTCAGCAGCAGAAACTGAAATGGTATGAATGGTTAATGACTGTTATTTTACCCATTTCTTAGAGCACCTACAATAGGAAATGCCTGTATTGATCTTTTGAAACATACATACAACAGAGAGAGACAAACATGCATGAGAGAACCATTAGGAAATTGTAATCATAATAGTATTTGAGTCCAAATCAAAAGTTTGTAATTCAATTTTAGGAAAGCAGAGGAGGAATGAGCTTAAAAGAAATAAAGTGGGACATGATACTGTAGATATGGAATCAGTGGAGAAAGGCAATGGAATACATTCTGATAGAATCACAGAACACTTTTATGCCATGAGTGAATAAATTAATGTAAATTAAAAAATCAAACTAAAAACAGTATCACAAATGATTCAATTATTAATTAGGTAAAATATAAGGTAAAGGAAAGAGAAATGATTGAAAAACAACATAACACAATATTTATGAGGGACGATGCTTCAGTTTTCAAATTATGTCTACTAGGGCTATTTAGAAGACACTCCCTATTTGGCATCGCAGTGTATACAGTATAGCCATATACTGTATGTAAAAAATATGCAAAGATTAATGGAAATATCACTGTTCCTACATTTCATTTCTGTCTTAAAACACAACCATACCATCGAAAATAGTCTACATTTTATGGAAATCCTAACCCTAGCTAAGTATTGGGGTTAGGTTAGGGTTAGGAATACAGTACTTTCAAAGATCGAATGCAATCTTCCACTAATTTGAGTGGCAAATATACTTCACAGCATCGAGATATTAGTCTGAAATGATTAAGCAAGCTCCTAAAACCAAAGAGAATGCATCAACAATGCTAAAGATGCATTTCTTGTCAAATATTCCTTATCTGGAAATGTCATGTTGAATGGTGTTCTCAATGAGTATACTTACGGACTTAACTAGAGTAAGAGTCAGGAATACCCCCCAAATTCCGAGTTTATTTGTAAATATGCCTTTGAAATGCAAATGTTTGACATGTGTTATCACTGTCTTTCAAACTTTTGCTACTCAGGCAATTTAGACAACATTATCTTTTAGGGCAATGCAGTGTATACTGCATGTCTGATTTCTATTACATGCAAGGTTATGGACTCCATTATTAGAATTAAACTAGATAATCATTTATATGGAAACAAGATTCTAGGGAATAGTCAATATACTGTAATTTTAGAAATGGTAGGGCTTGCTTAACAAGCAACAAAAATGAATACATAAATGATTGTGATACATTATATGGTGTATATAGATTCAATAATAATAATTTGTATTATTGCACAGACCCACCTGGATGATGCAACGGCAGCCATCGTGTGCTGTACAGAGTGATTAAGCCAATTCATAGATGGGGATTATTTGGATTCCATGACTGGTAAAGGCCAGTGGGAAATTTGGCCAGGATGCTGGGTTAACAACTCTACTCTTTTTAAGAAATAACCTGGAATCCTTAATGGCCACAAACAGTCAGGACCTCGGTTTTATGTCTCATCTGACGGACGGTGTCTTTTTACAGCATAGTGTCCCTGTCATTATATTTGGGCATTCGGACCCACACAGGCCACAGGGTGAGCACTCCCTGCTGGCCTCACTAACACCTCTTCCAGCAGCAACCTTAGTGTTTCCCAGGAGGTCTCCCATCCAGAAAAAACATCAGACCCAATAGGTATATGGTATATGAAGGTATGAATATAAACGGCTACTCTCACAATTAGCCTACTCTGTCTCTGGACTCTTTCACTCATTTAGCCATCTCTCTCATTTACTGTAGGGATTTGTATTGAGACCACTTCACTTCCTAATTTATACCCTACTTCATGATCATCCAAACAAAACCTGACTGGAGCTAAGTATTTAAACCTTCCTACAGAGAGATTGCAATTCTGTGTTTTAGGGAACTTGGGTTTCCTGGGTAGATGATACCTTGGGTAGAAATGTCCTTCCTGCTTAGGGTGCATTTATAGAATAGGTAGATAGGCTCCCATTTAATTTGTGGCATCCGGGGTGCAATGAGAGATATTTAACTGGAGGTTTTAATACATTTAGAAGGCAGCTTATCTCTTATTTAGCCTCTGTAGGCATCATTTAAGAGTTTCATACTTAATAGATGTCTGGGGGGTTTTCTGGGTGATTAGAATGTGAGGTCTCTGAAACACCTTGTCTGTGAATACTGTACATAAAGTAACTTGTGTCTTTTATGTTTCTTGTGTGTACTGTAGTTTGGTTTGTGTCTTGTCATAGTAATAAATAATAATAATTGTTTTTTTAACCAAGTGTGCAGAGATTATTATTCTTTTCACTAAAGCTGTGCCACAGAATAAAGAATTAATGTGCCTCTAGTTATACCAGCCGCTCAGGTATATTCTGAAGAAATCACTTACAAGTTAGGGGTTATGAATAATTATTTTAATTATTGACTAAACCACTTGGTAAAATCCTGAAATTCACCATTTTGTAAACTCCCATTTGTAACACTATGTATGAAAAATATTTTGGTCTGTCTGTAGACATGTCATTTAAATCTTCTAGACAATGTAGGGCAACAATAAAAAAACAAACAAAATATTAGAATATACAGTACAGTATGATTGTTTAGTCAAGGAATTTTATATTAACATTGTATAATACAGCAGTTTAGAATATTGCACATAGTTTTAGTCCTACATGAAGTTGAAAAGCTATTGATGAATATGCTGTTAGCATAACAAAGGCTTGGAAATACTGATCTAGAGGCCTGTCTTTATACTGTAGAGCTAGAGATTGGTGGGTACAGGAGTTAACCCCATTATTTCCTTATTCATTTCCACAAAAACATCAGCAATAGTAGGAGTTGTAGTAACAATACATAATAGTGGTGGGTAGTTCTCACATAATTAAACATAAGAATACATTCAATACAATGAATACAATACAATTACAAAAAAAAATATTGAATATGGCATCCTTAAATCTCTTTTCGAGCATGACTATAAGCCTAAAAATTTCACACTCAGAATAAATGTCAATAGCTCTGGTTTTGAGAGTCTTTAGTCAGTGAGTATAGTGCTAATGTATGATTATAATATTAAGGTGCTAAGATTAATAAATAGCAGTACCTGCTAATACCTAAGACGTGTTAATAGTAATCTATACAGTAATATAGTACATATAGCCTCTATATTACAGTAAGATGTCCAAACACAGCTCCATATATCCCTCCTTCCACAATTATGAAGTCACTGACACATACTTTTTCAGGCCAGTTAATTATATTATCTGGAAGTATGATGTGAACATAGTCGCAAGTCTCATTACCCTTTGAATAATGAGTTACACTTATAACAGTAACTTTACTGTTCTTACAGTCCACCTCAACCCATCGTCCTAACTCATGACATTCATTCAATTTTATCTTTAGCTTGTCATGAACATGAAGTTCCCCATGAGTCACTTTTCTTAAGGTAGAGCTGGGCTAGCAAAGTGTAAGTCAGCTCTTCAGGTAAGCCATATTTTATTATTTGTTTTAGGTTTTAGTATCTGAATATGACGATCGTAGTTAATTTCTTTTTTATTGGGCTGTGTGAACAGGACTATATTAAAAATCTAAATTATAAACCATCACCACTTTTAGCTGCAAGTTGGGTTTACTGTGATAACTCCCAGTGCTGGTGAGGCCCATACTTGCTGAGGTGTGGAGATCCACCTAGAACAGGGTACAAGCAGTACAAAAGTTGGGTAAATTGAACAAATTCATGCACAAACTTGGTGCCCTGTTCAATTTTTTGCAAGGTAGAACAAATCCCCGTGTTCATTTTGCACTTCAGAGGCTGATATAGCACCCAAACGTCTCCATAGCTTTTATTTATTTATTTTTTGTTTATTTTGTATGTGTTAAATTAAACCCAGTCTGTATCTGAGTTGCAGTTCTCCAATGGCTGATTTTGCATTCACTCTGTCACTTCATATAACAGAGGAAAGAATTGCCAGAAATTGAGCCGGAAATTGCTGGGCTGCTTGAAATACAGAATAGCTTCTTTATATCCTCTTGTTTTCTCATGTGTTGTTCCTCAAGAGAGGGATGTGGAGTGTTTGAAAAACATATTTCTGAAGTGTCTGTTAAAGAAATGGACAGAGCCAAAGTAAAGAGGAAGAAGCGGGGAGACAAATTCATTTCTTTAAGAAATAGTATTACATATTATACTGTACATAAAGATACAAAAGACTAATCTCAAATGCTTCAAGAAAGGTGATATTTCTGAATTCATCTGAGTGTGGTCAGGTCCAGTGAGGACAATTGCTGATTTCTGAATGCAGATGCTAAATTTGAATTGAGAAACTTAACC
The DNA here is from genome assembly GCF_059453375.1 of Lepisosteus platostomus. Taxonomy (NCBI): domain Eukaryota; kingdom Metazoa; phylum Chordata; class Actinopteri; order Semionotiformes; family Lepisosteidae; genus Lepisosteus; species Lepisosteus platostomus. The sequence continues at coordinate 15,274,315 of NC_142613.1, forward strand.
CCTATTCTACATTCACTAATAAGGCATATGATTTTATTTTATTTTCAAATTCTTATTCTCATACCATAAATTCTGTTATGTCCCTGTCACGAACAGTTCTTTCCGGGCCCTATGCGGACGACGCAATCCAGAATAGTGAAGACACAAGGGGAAAAATATCATGCAGGAGTCGGTCAGGAGACAGGGGGGCGTGTCCATGCAGTGCTAGTGTCCGGGGGGAGTGAATCCAGGGCGAACAATCCAAGGGTAAATCCAGAAGAGGAATCCAAGACGAGAGGTTAAGTCCAAGACCAGGGGATCCATCCGTAGTTAAAACCAGAACCGGGTCGGGACCGGCGGGGCAGGGAATCAGAACCAGGAAACTAAAACCATAACGGAGCCAGACGCAGCAGGACCCCGGGCTCTCACGACACGGAAATCAATGAGAAGCCAGGAGTGAGGTCAGCGTCTGGCTTTTAAGGGGGACCGGGAATAGGGAACAGGTGCAGACAATGGGAAGGAACGAGGAAGGGCTGGAGCTCCCTTAAGTGGAGGGGTTAGCGATCGTGACAGTCCCCATATGTTCTTATGCTCTCCTTTGCTTTACGAATAAATTGTTGTAAGGTCTTGGCACTCCCAGAAAGTCCCAGAGAATCGGTAGCCATCTGCTGTCTCTTGCCAACTGACATTTCAAGAATACATCAGGTTCTGATCTAGGCCAAGGTTAATTATGAGAACAAAAGTAATTTTTGTAATTCGCAAACATCTGGCCTTGTGGATGTAAACTCAGGCATTCTTTATGCAGCCATTAGATTGTCAATGATGTTAAGCAATGATTTACTCCTATTGGTTAAATTCAACTTCCAGTGAATATTGTAGATGTGTCATAGATACAGTACAACACAGATAAAATATAAAAATATCTGAAAATAAAAAAATGTTTTTTTTATCCTGACATATCCTGAAAAGGTCAGTTTACTAATATTTTCCTTAAAGAATGTAAGTGTTAAAATATGCTGTTACAAAGCTGTAGTTTTAAATGTTATCCCCATACAATAAATGTTTCCTTTAATTTTAAAAATAATTTTTACTCATTTTACTTTTGCTTCAAACTCTATCAACTTTAGGAGCTACGGTATATACTGTATATATTCAGTTTAAATTACGTGTTTGTTTTATACATATTTGAGGATGATGTCAAGGAAAGCATTTTTTTTTTGTTATACCAAATAATAATAAATATAATAAGATTACCATGAAACAATCATAAGCATTTTGAAAGAAAGTGAAACATAGCAATTTATTTTGTAATTCTATCACAATGTTTGCAACTTACAAATGTGTTGGGAGATACTCAGGTGATTTACAGTGTTACACAGACTCTTCATTGGAATACTATTCAATATTTTCCTCTGCATATACCCCAACATTATTCTATTTACATGTGTGTGTGTTTATTTGAAATTCCGATATTACTCTTTCCTTAGATCTTGGGATTAAGTGATGTCATTGCAAAGCCTTACAACGCAACAGCTGCTTTGCAGTCTGCATGCTACACGTTCATAGCCTCTGAGGATGACTTTGATGTTTGTCTGCATAAATGGGAATAAGGAGAGACCACAGCTTCCCTTGAGATCTCTTCATATCTTTTACTTGACAGTTACTGCAGTGGACATCTCATTACTACCACTACCAGAGGTTTAAGAGACAGGGGCCTTACATAGATCTGGCATCATTAATAATATTACAAATCCTAATAATTAATTAAAAATTCAACAGAAGGCAGGACAGGTGAAACAATGTACAGTAATGTGGGAGGTGGAGTGCTTGACTTTAACAAAAAGTTACTTTCACAGCTGCGTAGTGGTAATAGTGTTCATAATGGGGTCCATCTATTCCTATGCTTTGGGGAAAAACAATCTAGGCTTTCTAAGTGAAAAATATCAATATCACTAGCCAGTAGCACATAAAACCTATTCTTTCAATATCCCCAAACTCAGTCCTTCACCTTTACGCATCTTGGTGTAACTTTTGACTCTGTGCTATAATTTGAAATGCATGCTAGGAATGCCACTAGGGAACTTTTCTTCCTCATGTGAAACATTGCTCATTTAAAACTGTTGCTCTCCTTTCTCACACTGAAATATTGATATATATTTTTTATTTAGTTAATCAAGTTTAGACTACAGTCTAACTTACCTGACTATATTTTATTATACAATAGGTGCTGTCAGAACTGCCTAAACTTTCTTTTAAAAAAAAAAAGAAATTTTGGCAATAGTACAGTATATGTACAATTGTGTTATTAATTGGGGTATTTTCTAAGGTACTGAACAAGCTTTAGAATGTCCAGGATTCAGCAACTCGCACAAAAACTGCTCTGAATCAGCACATAAATACCATTCTTTGTATACTGCAGTGGCTCCCTCTGAAATATGGGGCTGGACACTAAGGTTCTCATCTCCAGGTTGTTTGCTGATTTGGGCCTTATACACAGCAGAAGAACATGCTCCACAGTATGGCCCACACTATCTGATGAACTACATTTCCACATTTCCTAATTTATTATGCCTTTAATGTCTGATTTAGTCATACTCTCATTTCCACAAAATATATCTACTGTACTTCTTAGGTTTTTTTATTTTCTTTATGCATTGTTGTATAGTGTTTTGAGTTTCTAGAAAAGTGCTCTATGTTACAATGCTTATAGTTTAATTTGTGTATTGTGTATGTCTTTAGAAGTCAGGACGCCTATATTATTGCTTAAAAGCAGGAAGTACATTCACTGTACCCTGACACATACAATAGTTGTAGCTGATCAAGGACAAGATCTGCATTGACTGTAGGTTTTCAGAAATATGTACATAATCCTCCAGTTGGATGGAAAAACTTCTGTTTGTAAGCAGTAGAAAAACATTCAATCCATTCCAATGTAAAACCTTATGATATGCAACTTGTTTCTTTTATTAATGAATTCAAACATACTGAAGTGGCTATTCCAAGGACACACACAGAAATTGGTTGGATTGTCCAGTTTTTCTTTATCCTCTAAACATTCCAAAAGATAACACATTGAACATGTAGACATTTTGTCATTAAACAATTAAGAAACAAATATTTAGCAACCATATCACCCTGTAACTCACAACTGAAAACCCACTGAAGTTAAGCAGGTGTGAGACTGGTCAGTACCTCAATGGGAGACCTCCTATAAAAAGGGTAATAAGGGAAAAAATAAGGTAAAATAAGGAAGAGGTGTTAGTGTAGTCAGTAGGAAGGTGCTCATCCCGTGGTCTGTGTGGGTCCGAATGTCCCAGTGTAGTGACGGGAGCACTATACTGTAAAATAGGCACCGTCGATCAGGTTAGACATAAAACCAAGGTTCTGACTCTCTTTGGCCATTAAAAAACCCAGGGCATTTCTCAAAAAGTGTAGGGGTGTTACCCCAGCGTAATAGTCAAATTTTCTATTGGCCTTTACCAATCATGGCCTCCTATGCCATCTATGCAAGCCATCTATGAACTGGCTTCATCTCTCTCTTCTCCTCCCCACTGATAGCTGATGTGTAGTGAGCGCACTGTATGCGCTATGGCTACCAGCGCATCATTCAAGTGGGTGCTGCACATTGGTGGTGGTGGAAGAGAGTTCCCTCCATTTCAGTGGAGGTTCCAGAAAAGTGCTACAGTATATACTGTAAGTGTAAGAAATTATTATTAGTAAATAGTCATTGCTGCCTTGCAGCACTGGGGCTCTGGGTTCAAATCATGATCTGGGATACCATCTGTGGGGAATTTGTATGTTGTCCCAGTATTTTGCATGGGTTTCCACCAAGAGCTCTAGTGCCCTCCCATAGTCTAAAGACATACTGGCCCTAGAGAAATTGGCCCTAGCTATGAATGTGTTGGGTCTGTGTTTGTGTCTGTCTGCCCTTTGATTGCCTGGCATCCTGTCCAGAGTTAGGCTCTGGCTCCCTGGTTGTGAGTATTTTTGTCTGTGTGTGTCCTGCAATGGCGTCCTGTTGTTCAGGGTATTCCCTGCCTTGAACATGTTGCTTGCCAGGAAAGGCTCCAGCTCAGCCATGACCCTGAATTGGATGAAGTAGTTGGAAAATAGGAGATAGATAAACAAATATATAGGCAAGCACCTGATCATAAAATGTCACTCCCTACAGTTTATGGAACCTTTTTTGTAATTATTATTATATGGCGCTACGAATTGTTCATATTACTGTGTTTTTTAATAGAACTCTTTCTATTACCTGTGAGGCGATTCTGGCCGTGATAATATATTCAGTGATTGCAATGTTTTTTTTTAATTAACCCATGAGAATAATTTGAATGACAAGGTGTAATTTGCTCAAGCTCATGAAAGTTGCAGGGGAATTTGTTTAATAATTGAGAGTGTCCTCCTTACTTCGTACTTTGATCATTTGCTTATGGGACTGCTGCATCTGTTAATCTATTACATTTTTTTTAGAAAAATCAACTATCTCTGCTGAGAATGTTTGAAGTAATGGAATTAATTAGTATCCTTTTGTCTTGATCTAATTTTTTGAAATTATTGAATATGCAGTAGGCTAGCACTTTTTCCATCAGATTATTTTTCTTCTTTCTCTTATAAATTTATTGTGCAGATTCCAAAGTGTTTTACCATTCACTATTGGGCTAATAAAAAAACATGTTCAACCACAAGGGGCAATGAGAATGATTTTTGATAACGACATGTAAATGGAATGGATGTACAGTATATAATACTGTATGTTAGAGATCCAAAATTAAGTTTAATTTGTGTTACTTTATATCAGTCTTGATGTCCAAATAGAAGGAGCATGGCAAAATGAATTCAGTTGCATGCAAAACTGAGAAATATTATGATTATTTGCCATTCTATAATTTCATTGATATATGATTTGCACATAAAAGTTGGTACAAAATAAAAAATAAAGTCTTAATCTGGGCATCTGTAAACAACATATGGTGGCTAAAACCCAGAAAGTTAAGCCATTTCGAGGGAAGTACATCTCTCCAGCAGCCCCTACAGATCTTGAGCATCTAAAATATCCAGACGGCATAGTTATAGTGCCTCAGCAGCAGGTCCCATAGTAACACTCATTGTCAATGTATTCTAGCTTGTTTATTAGTTGAATATGGCTAATCACAAGTTGTGTGTCTTGGGTTCTGTCAACAGACCTCAAGTAACAAAAAATTGGTAAGATACACCCCAATGTGTGTATGTGATGGACCATTTTTGTTGATTTGTTGATTATTTTTATGTCAAGGGACAGCTTGAATACCAATTGAATTCCCATGACATAAGTGAAAGCTTTGGCTTCACATGTCCTGTAATCCTGGAGGTGTCTCTGCTCATTCGGTTAAGGAGATTAAATGCTAAGTGAAAACAGAAACCCATCTATTATGGCACTTGATCCCTGCAGCAGCTTGGTTAGGGATTGTTGTGCAATGCTACTTAATGAGCTTACATTTATTTAAGCACCAATCGAGGCTGTCTTGGGAGATATTGGAGGGCACAGTGATGGAGATCAGGGCTTAATGAGGACCTACAGATGCAGCCATTCAAAATGCGCGGTAAAAACCCGATGTACGGTAACCTACCCACAAGCCACCGCGGGGCACCGGAGCATACCGCAGTGCAAGTGATTGGCTGGCCAAAATGACCGACAGGGGCACTCGTGGTGCATTGGTTGGTAGTGCAAAGATTGAATCATTTAATGTCTTTACTGTGCACATTTTAATCCGCTTAGTTTTGAATATTTATATGGATTTTACCACTAAAGGGAAATTTTAGTAGCTGAGCATAAAAAGAAGAGGAGCATAACGCATCTGAAGGTCATAAACGATATTAATTTAAAACATTACTGTATGTATGTAAACTGTACTGTGTATGGCTGGTCTTGGTAGTTTAAAGAAAAAATACACACCAGTCTTCCATTTCTCCCTAAACATTTTAAGCATGAAAGTTTTATGAAACGGTACCCAAATATGCGATTGCTGTATAGAATGAATTTTAATTAAAAAAAAATATTTAACACGAACATTAAGCTGTTTACATCTTCCGCCTGAGAACAGTCACCCGTTGCTACCCAACGCAGAATGGTGATTGGCTGACACCATCTGACACCCCTCTGATTGGAGAAAAAAGACGTGCTGGTTTGCTATACCAGGAAGAGAATTTCTTTCAATTCTAAACGTGTATTTTAAAAGTTTAAGAAGTAAAAACCTTACAGCGTACACAGATTTCTAAACTGATCAGGATCGTTATCTTTGTCTTATGCATAATAATGTTCACCGCTCTGTCCAGCAAATTAATAATAAACTTTATTTTATATAGCGTTTTAAACGAATAAGTAATTAGATTGCTCATAAACCTAATCACTTGCTTTTTCTTTTTATTTAGGCTCAGATTACAACTATAGATCGAATTATTAATAACCATAATAACAACCAACCAACAAAAACAACCATATAAACATAATGGTGGTGCTGGACCTTCCAGTTTTATTTATTTCTTTTTTAATCGCGTAACATAAACATATTACCGTATGCAAACTGTACTGTATACAATATGTACATGTATATTTAATGTCTTAACTGTGCCCGTTTAAGTATTGAATATTCATATCTAATTTTACCACTGAAGGGAAATCTTAACATAAACATACAGTATATGGCTGGTCTCGGTACTTTAAAGAAAAAAATACACACCGGTATTCCATTTCTCCCTAAACATTGTAAGCTTCGAAGTCTTTAACTAACGTGATACCGGAGTCAACAAGCATACTTTTAGAATTTGATTAAAAGGGAATATAATATGGAATCGCGTATCTCAAGAAATTAATAACGATATAATTATATTCATGTTGCAAAAGAACTGCAACGGACATAAAAACTCCCTTGCATGGTTTCATTATGACCAGAATCGGTCTTGAGATATTTTTAACTTGATTTACAGTATTTGAGAGGTATGTCTTAACACCGATACTACAGTGCTTAAGTACTGCTCACGTATATGTTTCTAGGTTTATATTATGCATTTCATACGGTCAAATTACTTTTGAGCAATAAGAAGCGAGAAACGGTATGCGTTTTACTTTCGTTTTGTGCTGGGACCCGTGGATTGATTAGAGATATCAAGTACATACAAGTCATTTTTTAAATGTAGTTCGTCTTGAAAAAATGTTACGAGTACATCATCTATCAACAATTACACAGGTTCTGTTTCCATATTGCGGATTTTGGTTACGTAATATTATTTTCTAGATTTCACGTTGTGAATATGATGGGATGTCTGATGGGATGTTTCTAAAAATCCACCCTCTGTAAAACGTCTTCTCTAGTTGTCCTGCATATGTATTCGCTAATGAAGCTGTGTGTTCTGAGCCTAGATCTCTACATTTCTGTATGAACCAGCTTAGAGGGCTAAAGACAGCTTGTGTTTAAATTGAGTGTAAGGCAATTTATGCTTCTAAAGTCATGGTCAGCATTTATCTTTGTACTGTGTTGTAAACTTGTTCTGTGCCAAGTCACATTATTTTATAGCGTTTTTAAAGCGTTATCAAATACGGTGTTACTGTAGTTTACTGAGTCCCATGTCACATGGTCTGTGATTGAAACCTGTAAAACCGGTTTAATTCGTCACAGCCAGCACTCTTCAGGTGTGAGGGTCTTCTGCTCAGAATGAAACGCTGAAATGTTTGTGTATATTCTAATGGTAGTGGGGGCGGGGTGTGTGGGAATAAGTTTGGTTGAAACATTTTCTCTGAAAGCATTTTCTTCTTGTAACCGATCTTGTTACAGCATGTTACAGTTTACTATTATTAACCATATTAATTTTAAGTGCTTAATGTAAAATCTTGTAAAAATATATTTTCATTGTTCAAATATACATTAAGTCTGACTATCATATAATAAGTTAAATACAAAACTAAAGAAAAAATAGGGTTAAATATAATTCAAAATATTTTGCTAACAATGTTAACTGTTTATGAATAATAAAATGTATTAACTAAGGAGTAGGATGGCACAGTTGTTAGTATGTTTTTTGTTTTTTTTTAACCCAATCTCCGGGAAACCATTAGTACGATGGTGAATCGGAGATTCTCAACCCTTGCTGCGTACGACTGGAAAAGAATTCGTGATCGGATCAACGAAATGCTTCGTAGGAGGAGGCAGTCTTTTCCTCTTGTCTAACAGTCTGTCCACAAACAAAACATTCCTGTTAGACAAGAGGAATTGAAAAAAAAACAATGTTGTCAATGAAAACCGGTGTGTGTGTCTCTCCCTGCTGGATGTCCCTCTCACAAACTGCTGAATGAATAAAATAATTTTATTGAAAACGAGTTTGCGATTGTCTGGTCTTTAAATTCTGTAGATACGCGATTCCATATTATATTCCCTTTTAATCAAATTCTAAAAGTATGCTTGTTGACTCCGGTATCGCGTTAGTTAAAGACTTCGATGCTTAAAATGTTTAGGGAGAAATGGAATACTGGTGTGTATGTTTTCTTTAAAGTACCGAGACCAGCCATATACTGTATGTTTAAGTTCCAAAATTAATATCGTTTATGGGCTTCACACGCGTTGCAGTATGCTCAGGCACTAAGTAAAAGGAGATGCTTCGTATTGCTTGACTAATTTTAAAAACTAAGTTATAAATATAAAAATTGCAGGCGCTGCTCTGGTGCGTCGGCTCCTACACAGTGCCTGTCTGCCGTAAGCGTTACAATATACATACAGTACCCAACACTGCTTGTACCCATCTGTCATGTAAATAAAACACCTTGAATTGAATTGAATTGAGGGGAGAAGGGGGGGATACTAAAGCCAATACTGGCTCAATGGGCTTTGACGTGCTAATGCGTTAACGGTCCGGGTGTGGCAGGCTTCCAATGTCAACTCGACTCGATTAGAAGACAATGAACGTATTTTAGCCCTAAATGAATTAATAGCAAACATGGTTTACATAAAATACATTTTTCAAAGAAAGTTTATAATAATACGATCTATAGTTGAAATCTGAGCCTACTTTAAAAATAAAGGAAAAGCATTTTCAGAGAGCAATCACGCTGTGTTTATGAAGAAAATGTGATTAGGTTTATGAGCAATCTAATTACCTATTCGCTTAAAATGCTATATAAAATAAAGTTTATTTAGAGATGAATGATCAGTGTCGCAGTTTAAATAATGTGAGTCAGGAAACTAACACAGCGCCACCGGATTTAATAACGCAATAAAAACGCTATAAAATAATGTGACACAGTACAGCACAGTACAACAATACTGACCATGACTTTAGAAGCATAAATTACCTTACACTCAATTTAAACACAAGCTGTCTTTCTGTATGAACCTCTAAGCTGGTTCATACAGAAAATGTAGAAATGCATTAGCCTGATCATGATTAAAAAACACATAATTAAACACGCGTTTGCGATTTAAATCAGAACACGATTTAAATCAATATAAATGTTTATATTGTAACGCATACTGTCCCGCCTCCATTTCTCTATAAAAATTTACTGTTGCACACACACACACAATAGAAGCAGGAACCACTGTCAGAAGGGAAGATATATTCAAAATATCGCAAATATCGATCATGTTGCGATATTTTGAAATATAAAAGTCAATTGATTGTCCATAATATCGCTTACCTATTTTTTCGAAGAAATGTTTGTTAAAATAAAAGTCCAGCACCAGCTGGATTCGAACACACAACCTACCAGTTGGAAGTCACGCACCTAGACCAGTAGGCTACAAGACAGCTCGCATGTTCAGGTAGGCGAAACAGCCTTACACAGTCCTGCCGCAGTACACGGATATAATCATACCGTTATTAAATTCTTTAGATACGCGATTCCATATTATATTCCCTTTTAATCAAATTCTAAAAGTATGCTTGTTGACTCCGGTATCACGTTAGTTAAAGACTTCGAAGCTTACAATGTTTAGGGAGAAATGGAATACCGGTGTGTATTTTTCCTTGTGATATTTTAAGCTCTAGTTGAATGATAGGTGTCGCATTTTAAATCATTTTCGTAGCTAGAAATTATGAAACGCCCTGTTAAAAGCAAGGAAGTTTTTATGCCCCGTTGAAGTAAAACAAAATGCCTGACAAAGTATGGCTTGGACAGATTCCAAGTGCTTGTACAAATGTGCTAAAGAAATTATACTTTGAGTATACAGCTTGTCCAAAGTCATCCATTATTAATACTATTAGTAATATCTTCAGTAAAGGCTTTGATGCATAAATATTTCTGATAAAGGTAGGTTGTGTACTTCTGTCCAACTGAGCAATCTTGCTTTCATAATATATACCAACATTTTAATGACTGATGATTAACATGCTGTAATACACAGTTCAAAATTAAAGGCTCAAATGCTGTACATGAGAGGTTAAGCTCCCCCTGGCGGTTTTACAAGGCGACGCCGGATAGTTAGTCACGTGACACACGTGAAATGCGTGATACCGCGTGATACTGTGACACGCCCACCGGGGTATGCCGCGAAATACCTCACCCATTTTGAATGGCTGCATCTGTATGCTGATGAGAATAATACGCCTGTCATTCCAAAAGCTCTCACGAGCACCTTATAATTCAATTCATATGTATAATTTTATACAGTCCCTAACCCCAAGCTGTAGTGTATAGATGATACAGAATAGTGCATACTGCTTATTTTATTAATATTTTTTTACTTATGTTCATTTTTTAATTTTTGACAGAGAAATGTTTTGAGTGTTTTCTGGTCTATCCTCAGGGAGGTGCTGTAAGGAGAGAAAAATGCACTATCGCTAAGAATAGTATTCTAAAACTGAATATCAATCATTTCAAATCTTGCAAAGAAAATTTTTTGATCGTTTTGGACAAGTTTTCTTCTTTCATTCTGTTCTTACAAACATCAGGCTTGTGCCAGCCTTTATTAAGTACCTTTATTAATTATTAAGTACATTAATAAATTAAATCCGAGTAATAAGTACATTCTAGTATTTTCATTGTATTAGGATATAAGTTTCTCAATTCCTTATCTTTTCATTGTAAAGTGCAAATATTTAATTGGAATCTTGGAAAATGTGTTGGTCCCCTATTGTATATAATATGGAATAGAAAAAAAAAACACCTTTCTACAATGATTAATGTCATTTGTTCAGATTTTAATAAGACATCTGTTATTTAGAAACTGTTTTATTACAATGTAACTTCATTAAACAGAAAACACATCTATTACTTTAAATCCAGTGTGCATATACAATTAAAAAAATAATTACATAACTTACAAATAAAAGAGTTCTGATAGCACAAGCATGATTTTCTATTGAATGTTGCTTATTATTCCATTCCAAGACTCCAGTGCTTAATGCCTTGTCTGCTTTGTAACACATACTACAACTTATTAAATATCGTTAAAAGACATATTTTCTTATTGAAGTTTTAAAACTTTTGTCTAAGGAGATTTCATTTGAAATCATCCACAATAATTTTAATCAAATGTATTTGTGGTGAACAGTTTTCCCAAAGACCTAAACATTTTTTTTGCTAAGAGGTTATCTTAATATTTTTTTTCCAAGCAGGACTTTTTAAACCTCTGTTTAATGGTTTTTTATCTTAGATTATTTTCACCCTGCAATTCAGCGAACCTTTGGCAGCTTTACTTGGTTGTATTTGCAGAGCCCTGTTGAGATTTGTGATTACTCAGTGTGAAAGCTTCCTTTATGTTCCCTTGGCAAACACCTGAAAAAAATGCAATAATAACATTGGGACAGTCAAGAGAACAACAATAGGAATACGGCTTTTGTCAGCAGATTTTGTGAATAAAATTAACAGAAAACAGTCATTATTAATGAAATGGTATTTATTAAGCCCCTGAGTAAATTAAGAGTTTGACATACAATACTATCATTTATAGACCAACAATCCAAGTACAGGATGGTATCTTTCAAACCGTGTCAATGCCTAGAGCTTCTTGAAAGAAGAAAGCTGCCATCAAGTGTCATGCTTAGAAATCAGTATTGATGGTTGGGTCAAGAGTTATTACCAAAGCTAAGTAACTTTGATCCATTCAAGGTTGCGTTTATTCCTTTTTTAGATTGATATAGCACGGGCAAAGATAAAGAAAAAATGTTTGACGAAGGAATGTAAGTAACAATAAGTGCATTATGGAAATTCTCTGTTTGGCTCTAAGTTTTGGGGGTAAAAAAAATCACAAAATTTCTTTTATAACAAAAACATTTTAGAGGGTTTCATTCTAAATGTATTGCACAAGACTTTATAGCCTCAGTTGATTTGTTTTGGGGAAAAGGGTTTAATATGCTCAAGTCATTTGCTGCTTTCTGTGATGCAAAGAAGTGCCTCTCATCGTTTTTTCTTTCCAGTGTGGGACCCACTCATATGTCTTTTCATTTTTTGGACACCCTCAATCTGTCTGTTTGTTTTTTTCAATTTCTGACTATTGGGGAAAATTTTAAGGAGGGTGACATATTTCAGTGGAGGTATTCACTATTCCCATTTCCCTTTTGAGTTATAAGGGAGACCTTTCTTGAACATATGCATGCTTACAAGATTCCACAAAGATTAAGTAGAGTGCTATAAAAACAATAACACAAAAAGCAATTCTGCCATAAATATTACAACTTCATGTACTAGTGAATATCAAATTTCTAGTCATCTAGACTCAAAATTGTAAAAGCATGTCCAAATCTAAAGAATGAATTTCACAATTTCTGAAATACTCAGTTATGTTGTGGTTATGAAAAATGATATTACAAAATATCTGAACAAGGTTTACCCACCAATAATTTGTCATTGTGCATAAAGCAATCAACAGTATCTGCACAGAAACTAGAAAAATGTTCAGTCAAATAACTACTCAGGAGGTATCATGTCTGGGTAATTCCCATGAGAATTCTGGTTATAATGAAAATTGAAAAGGCTGGCATTCATGTTGTAAGAATTCATTTCTTCCAAAGTAGATACATTGATTTCAGTACATTATTTAGATTTTTTAAGATAATCAAATATACTGTATATTGTCTTGAAATAATGTAAAGAACAATATAAAGTCTGTAAAAATCAGATAAAAACATATACGAGTACTATACCTAGTCCTAGTACTGTACCTATTCACAGCATCCACAAATACATTTTCTAAATACTGTTTTATTTATGAGGGTTTTGCTTTTGGCCTAGAGAATGTAGAAAAAAACATTGCTGGTTGGGGAAAGATGACTATTTGATCAACTGCCCACACTTTCTAAGCTCCCTGTGGATCTCTTTAACCCCAGTCATACTGAGATGAACTGTACAGTACACTGCTGGAAACACTCATGTCACTGAACACATTCAGAATCTTCTACAAAATATTTACTTTGGTGGAATCCATTGATAATGTATTGTCAGATGGAGCTCTTCATTCAGAAATGTTAAAAAAGTCATGATTTAAAACTAAAAAATAACCACATTCTGCAGTACTGCTTCTGTACAGTACAGTATTATGAATATTTAGGACTGTTTAGAGAGCATTTATGATGTATTCATGATGGTGATTAGCTACACCTGATTGATAAAATTTTTTAATTCACTTGATTGTCCTGAAGTAGTATACCATATTTTACCTGACTAATGCATTGTACGACTGATATACTCATGGGAATAGTCAAATGAAACATATATACAGTATATATGTATATATACAGTATGAAACATAAAAATAAGTGATACAAATAAATGTAGGGCACACATGCAATGAGAAAGAAGAGTACTTTTTCATATTTATTTTTTAACATGGCATAATGGAAGCTATGACCTTTTCAGAAACTTAACATTTTTAGTGTAAAGAAGAAAGAGGATTACAACAAAGATATTGACTTATTATAGAGGGGAGAAAACTGAGTATTGTAGCTTTGCAGTTGCTGTGTTGTTTTATCTGCAAAGGCTATTGATATAACAATACCCTAACAGATTCATATTATTTTTGGGTAGGCTATTTTTAGACTTCCCTCTTCTGTTTTGCGATGCCACAGCACTCTTAAAGAGCTAAAAATCTTGGAAGGATGAGCAGAAACTAGTTGGAGCTACAGCTGTGAAAATCAATTAAAGAGAGCTACTGTTGATAGTTGGCAAGGAGTTACTATGGTAGAAGGAATCCCTGCTAAAAGAGAAGTTCTTTGGTTGTTGAATGTACTGTACAGCAGTACAGAGTAGACAAAGGTCATGGAATGTCAATTAAAGGATAGTCAAGATGCAAGAAAGCAGAACAGTTGTAATGCGAAAAGATTAAATGAAAGCCAACTGACTGGCCTGGGAGTCCTTGGAGTACAAAAGTTCTCCTTTTGGGCACTGAAGTTGTGAGCCATCACAAGCCTTTTTGAGCAAACTATAACCTGAGTTTCCCATGTTTAATTTTTCTGAGTGTTTTGTATTATTATTGTAATAAAGTTGTGGTAAATGTTCTGTATCTTTACTTTTACATAATTCAGCAAGACTACAGAGCAACAGGTCTTCATGATGAGGTAAAAATGGAAAACTGTTTTGGACCTGCATTGAGGAAATGCTTTGGCTTATGAGATTTCCAAGTGTACCTTATTGCAAAAGAAGGAACACACACACAAACAATGATGCGGACACAGGGATTGACAGAGGAATGACAAATTGATTTACTTTGTGGAACACTGGAAACATGTTCTTGAAAGAACACCTGTGGCATAGTTCCAGCAGCATTTTTTATATTTGTTTGTTTTTTTATATTTGTATACCAGTTTTATTTATATGGGAATTCGGTGGATGAAGAACCAGATTATTCCAGTTCATGTTGGATGATCTGGATTATTTGCTAATTTACTTGGATGTACAGTACTGTACTTTAGATATTCAAAACATTTTTAGAGATTGGAAGTAAATTGTCTTAATCTACAGCCCCCAGGATACAAATTATTTCAGTGAAAAGCAGATGAGGATTAGAGATAGATCCAGAAATGTTGAAGGTGGTTTGAAACTAATCCGTTCCTGGTATGGTTCAATCGGTAGGTTCATTCTCAGCCTTTGCAGGCTATTAGAGATGCTTCATCCCTGCCTTTGTGAATACTGAAGTGCCACTTTATACTTGATCACTGCTGTGGAGAAGAATGTTCTAGGGTCCTGGATTTTGAATTGCCAGCAACCCTTTGAACAGTTGATGACTGAAGTATTGAGCGCCTCTGTATAATAATAATAATAATAATAATTGCTTACACTTATATAGCGCTTTTCTGGACACTCCACTCAAAGCGCTTTACAGGTAATGGGGACTCCCCTCCACCACCACCAATGTGTAGCATCCACCTGGATGATGCGACGGCAGCCATAGTGCGCCAGAACGCTCACCACACATCAGCTATCAGTGGGGAGGAGAGCAGAGTAATGTAGCCAATTCATAGAGGGGGATTATTAGGAGGCCATGATTAGTAAGGGCCAATTGGAAATTTGGCCAGGACACCGGGGTTACACCCCTACTCTTTTCGAGAAGCGCCCTGGGATTTTTAATGACCACAGAGAGTCAGGACCTCGGTTTTACGTCTCATCCGAAGGACGGCGCCAGTTTACAGTATAGTGTCCCCGTCACTATACTGGGGCATTAGGACCCACATGGACCACAGGGTGAGCGCCCCCCGCTGGCCCCACTAACACCTCTTCCAGCAGCAACCTTAGTTTTTCCCAGGAGGTCTCCCATCCAGGTACTGACCAGGCTCACACCTGCTTAGCTTCAGTGGGTTGCCAGTTGTGAGTTGCAGGGTGATATGGCTGCTGGCATGGTATGGTATGGTTTATGCAGATGGCTTGAGGGCTGTATTAATTTAGGAGCAGAATGGGAGAGAACATGTAATTGCATATGCAAGTCACTTTATATCTTCCTTTGTGGAAAAATCACAGTAACAACTCTATTTTTTTTTTACTTTTTTCATTTTTATTTAAATCCAAACCCACTGGGGAGGAAACACAAAAGCAATTACAGAACAAAATAGACCACATGTACATCTTCCATAAGTACACGAACTACAGTACAGTGTCTTAATTAAAAAACAGAAAAGCAAAAGAAAGAGAAAATCTACAAGGAAGGCCCAAGAAGAATGTACTTCACCAAATGTGATGGAAGAGGTATACCTGTAGTGTCAGGACTGGAGGCAGATTCAGAGGCAAAATGACATCTGAAATGTTATCCCAGATTAGAGTGTCTCAGAAAGTAATAAAGAAGTTGTGGTAGAATTACTGTGTGACATCATGTACAGTATATGACATCAAGTGTCAGGGTATTATCAGCCATGAAACAATCCTTTTTTGGACAGGAATTAATGATGATAGTAAGAAGTAAGAGGTGAATAGTAGAATGGCCCTAGTATGTGAAAGTACATGTGGGGCAGACGTGAGTGTTCCTCTTCAATCTGCTCACTGTTCTGTCTCGTTGAGGTTTTAGCTATTAAAAACATTGTGAATAGCTATAATCCATCATTACAAGTTGAGAAGCACTTGAAAAAATGAGCAATATGAAGTTTATGACACAAAAGTTTGTCAAAACAAAGCAATAGAAAATCTTTTCCACCTTTGCTTGTGTAGCGGAGTTAGTTTCAGCACGGTGACGTCAGTGCCCTCCCTGCGCATAGTAGAGATCTCACCCGCCTGGGTTGAGGGAGGTCTCATTAAGCTCATTTGGTTGGTTCCCTGTTGCATTATGCCGGAGACCCGGGTTCGCGCCCAGGTGTTGCGAGACAAACTGGCAGGGTGGAACAGCAAGGACCCACAGTGTACCGTGATGGTCACACTTAGCCCTACATCTCCAGTGTCTATTCAATATCTCTCCAATTATCTTCTTAATGACTCCACAAGAAGTCCTACTACCACAATAACTAACGCAGGACATAGACACATATGCAGTATAAACACAAAGCCCCTCCCTCTTACTTAGGTTTAACCCATCACAAATTTACTACGTGAAAGTGGAGGCATTTTGGCAACATATATTGGGTGTCCTGAACTGATCTACTGTATACAAACTGAGATCTAGGTTTTGAGCCTGTAGTGGTGAAGCAGTTGTGCCAGTTGTGTTAAAAGCCAGACTACATCTTATCTTCAATAGGTAAATGGAAACTGAAAATGAATAAATCACATAATACGTTCATACTTGAACTTTTAGAAGCAGAGATATCAAGGAGGGAAAATAAGGGAGCAGATTGTTTTTATGCATATATTATTCTAAAACTGGTTGAATTGCTATTTTTGTGGTGTGGTAGAAATGCTTATCTTTTGTTGAGATGGTGGGATAAACAGTATCCCACTTGTAGAGATGATAATGGTGGGATGGGTTTGATCTTATCACCTGACCTTCTGTTAGGGTGATGAAAAAAAAATGAAAAGCATAATCAGAAGAAGGTGGTGCCTGGGGAGTGGGTGTTTGATAAGACTTTTAGTGGGTCAGCATGAGGGAAGTTAGGAAGCAAATGGAGGGCAAACTTTTTATGTAGTTATAATGACCTGTAAGAGTTATACATATTGCATAAATTCTGAAGACAAAGCAGAAAAGAAATGGTCCTTTCATAGAAATACAATGTCCTTCAAAAGTAATTGGACATATTTGAATTGTAATGTCAGTCTTCACACATTGAAAGATCCTGATATAAACCTGTTGATGATGTGAAGATGTTGAAAGTTGTTTAGTGGTATACACATGACAAAGCCAAGATACAATAGTGTAAGGAAATTATATCTTATCCAGAAGGCCCTGACAGGTATAAATGTGTCTACTCTGCATCTGTACAAGGCCAAGTTATTTTTCTTTCCTGGTTTTCATCTGGCTTGCTTTGCTTTGCAAGCAGATTCTGGATAGTACTGTATACCATGCCGCAGTGTTTCACTGTGATAGAGCTCATACACAATTTCATCTGGCCACACTGGACAGTTCTTGTCAAATCTGCTTGACTTCAAGGTTTCTTGAACACACAAACACAATACTGATAGTTGGCAAACTTACAATGCAATAGAATATTGTAAATTTAAAAAGGATTTTTAATAAATAATAACTACTTTGTATACAGTAATCCTGTTACCAAGGGCCAGCGGAGGTGCAGGTTGTGGGGGAAGGGTGGCAACACACAACAGCAAATGTTGCTTATTGAATAAACCCAGAGTCAAATAAAAATGTCTCCAACTGTAAAGTGCATTTGCTGCCCCAGGAGCTTCTGCGGACTTAAGAGTAGGCAAAGCTTGCCTATTGTTCATATAACTTGCATGCCACAGCAATATCTCGCAAAAGGCAAGTCATATGCAGCAGAAAAAAAAACACATTATATCACTTGCTCAGAGAATGGTACTGAGTCAGAATGCTAAGCATATTTACCTCCTTCTTGAAGGCTAGAAGGAAATGTATTTGGGCAACTAAATTCCTAAATTTTGAGACTTGCATACATTTAAATTAATCAAAATTTTCAATGTTCTGTAACATTAAATAAGGTTTACTTCAACAAGTGATCCTTGAAAAGTTTTATTTTAGTTAACCTACTGTACTGATGTGCCTGTAGGCGTCCTAACCATGTGCTTGTAGGTATGCAGTATGTAATAGCATGGCCACAATTGACAAGTCTGTATGTTTCAGGTTTTAAGCTTTCTGTTGCATGGAGAGCCTTTTACCTTACTTTTATTGAGCTTCACTCTCTAGACTATTATAATCATGATTTACTGCAGTAAATACTCTTAAGAGCTGTAAATGAATACTTACAACATCAAATAATTGTTTTATCATAGTAAATAATTTAAAGTTCAAGTTTAAACCACAGGAAAGCACAATGAAAGTAAGATGAATTAGGGTGCAATAGACAATGTAGTGGAACACCATGGTAAAAGTGGGAACTCACTTGCAATTTGTTTCCCCCGAGTTTAAAAATGCTGTTCCATTGCCTATGCATTCTACTCACGTCGTGCCAGCATGTTTGTCATTCAGTGCTTCTGCTTTCCCACGGCTCATCTTAACCTTCAGCCTCCTGCTTTTATTATTAAATACCCTTGACTGGGAAGGACTGGTGAATTGTTCATTACCTTCTCTGTGGCTCCCTCCCATCACCACTCAGTTCTGTTAATTTATCTCCCCTCTTTCTTTAATGATGCTCAGATTGTTCTTTTCCTTTAATTCAAGCAATAACTGCTGGCCATATCTCTTTTTAAAAAAAAAAAAAAGATCTTATTTTAAACAATTTATTTTACATCTGATGATTCCCTTTCCTCAGCCTCTGTATAGTTGTCAGCTATCTTCTGCACCTCGCCCACTTCTTGTTTACACTCTGGGGCCTGGCCAAGTGCTTTGCTTCCACAGCTCTATTTCTTTTCTGGATTTCCTTCACTCCTTTTCTGTTTTGACTTTAATTTCTTATTAGAAAGAAAAAAAAATCAGACAGCATGCTACAAAATGTGATAGAGAAAATGCCTAGCTTTTAGTGAATATGTGACAAAAATGCTAAAATGTCTCCAGTTCAAGTCTCAGATTTCTGCTTGTTGTTTGACCAAGATATTAAATGTCCTTGTGGGCCATCCATTAAAAAATATATGAAATTGAGGACCCATAGTAAAGAACTCTGCAGCAGCAACTGTTGATGTATAGTTCACCAGCAAGTCTTTGTAAATTGCTTTGGATAAGAGTTTCTGCTAAATGACTGACTATTAAAGTGTCATTAGGAGTATTCTTTTTTTTGCTTAGCAGTACCATTCCTAACCTTGTCAGTCCTCATTTGCTTCCCTTATCTTTGGAAGATGATAGATAAGACATCAGGGAAAGAAGGAGTGAAATGCAAGAAGGAAAGATGGCAATACTGCCAAATGCTTCTGAAAATGTTTATCAGGCATGCAACTATTAAGCAGAAAAATTAGACATCCAAAATGTAACCACTTTATCATGTTCTTCACTGGGAGAAACACAGAGAAGCACTTTCTCATTTAAAGTGGAGATAATTTTGATGAGCCTCCATTTTCCCATTTGCAGTAAAGAAAGAGCCTGTGTTAGATGTGATTGCAAACAAAACAAATTAGGATCCCAAACAGCTCAACAGAAAAAGGAACGTGAAGTACAGGTTGAGATCAATGACTAAGGCTTGCTGACTGACCATGACTCCCTAAATAATGGTAGGTAATATGGAGAGAGCAATGACATGTAGGGCTGAGAATAATCAGGCAGGGCTATTTAAAAAAAAGGCTCCTTAAACTTCCCATGTGCCTACAGCCTTTCAGTATTGTTAATACGAGACATGGTGCTTCTCAAGTCTGTGCCACTTCTCTGTGGTGCTAGCATGATATCAGAAGATGATTGACTTTAATGGATGGGTGAGTTGGAAGAGTGTGTGTGCCCATGCTTAATGAGCTCATGCTTTGCAGTGTTCACTGCTGTGAGCTGAGATCGAATAAATAATGGCTAATTCCAAATTGGCTGGGAATAAAATGAAAAGTAAAATTAATTATTAAACATTAGTCAATCAGTATTGTTTACGCTAGCTTTACTGTATTTACAGGCTGATGGACTGGCTTGGTCTTTGATTTCAGCCTATCTGTACTACATTAATGAATTAATCTGCAATCTAAATATAGCTTTCATCTTCCCAAGTGGTGCATTGAAAGCTCTCAAAATGTTATCATTATTAGGCAAGTGATTAAACTGGATATTATCCTTCATGAATTTAGCAGTTAGAGTTATAACAGGACCCCGTATCTGCTTGCTTCTGATTGCTCCAAGTTTTTTTGTAAATAAGCCATTCCAATTTGGAAAGTTCCCAGTAGTATACCATACACCAATTTGCTTTGCTCTAAGTAGACCATTTGAAGAGTTATTGGGGCCGCAACCAGTTGAAACCAGTAGTCAATCTGTACATAAAGATGTACTGTATCATGAGGCTTGGGTAGAAAATTAAAAGACTCTCAGGAAAAATAGTCATGAGAAAAACACAACTGGTTTCACGTTTCTTTAATAAAGATAGAAAATGTTGAATAATTTCAAAATGGGTCGCTTTACTGCTGTATGAAATAAACCACTCCTGACAGATAAGGATACTTTTGTTTGGCAAGTGCAAAAGTGCCCCGATGTTGTAAACAATCATTCAATTCAACATTCCATTAGCACGTAAACATTACATTATAAATAAATACAGTATACTGGCACACAAAGTTGCCATTGTACTAAATTCTTACACTTGTACTCAAACAGTGCTTTGCACTACATACAGTAATCCATATGTACTGCATGTATCTGCATACAGTAATAAATATGACAAACAATCTTGAATGACAAAGCCTGCATAGCTGGCTAAAAAAGCTTCCTAAACTGATATTTTATCTGTTATATACTGTGTATACTGTTAAACAAATGCCAGATGGAATTCACAGCTGGGTGAGGCTGATCAGCAGCAATAACATTACTTGTCCTTTCAGTATAATATGGCAAGAAATAGTAAGTCAAGACATATGATAATAGATTATATTTTTAAATTTCTCATGGTGATATTTATCATTATGAGATACAGTTACAGCCAGCAGCTATATCACCCTGCAACTCAAAACTGATGATGCACTGAAGCTAAGCAGGTACGAGCCTAGCCAGTACCTGGATGGGAGACTTCCTGAGAAAGCTAAGGATGTGTAATGAATCCCCAATGCAGAGATATGAGGATCCTGTGCAGATGCAGGAGTAGGTAGGTCTCGAGGCAGGCGAACAATACGGCGAGTCCCTGGTCAAAAGGAGAAAGGTGGTTCGAAATCCAAGAAATACAAATAGTGGCAAACAATCCGAAATGAGAGGCGAGGTCCAAAGTCAAAAGCCAAAAGGGAAGTCTAGAATCCAGAAGAAAGTGAGGTACAGAATAAATGCCAGGTAGAGCTCTCAAAGAGTAGACTGAGTATACCGAGCAGCAAGAAGCGGGTTTGAATGGCTTAAATACTGAAGCCTGCCGCACGGTATGGCATCTGGTGCTGAGTTAATACACGCGGCAGTGCTTGTAATTATCGCCCCGCTGCTGGCACCGGTTAGCTCTCTTGGGGGCTGGTCTTGGCAGGTTGGCGATCATGACAGGATGCTGCTGGAAGAGATTTTAGTGGGACCAGTAAAGAGCACTTACCTGTGGTCTGTATGGGTCCTAATGCCCCAGTATAGTGATGGGGACACTATACTGTAAGAAAAGGGCCATCCTTTGGATGAGATGGAAAACTGAGGTCTTGACTCTCCTGGTGATTACAAATCCAAGGGCATTTTTCAAAAAGAATAGGGATGTTACCCTGGTGACCTGACAAACTTTCCCCCAGACTTTAACAATCATGGCCTCCTAATAATCCTCAGTTAGGAATTGACTTCATTATTCTGTTCTCCTCCCTACTGATAGCTGATGTGTGGTGAGCGTACTAGCACACTGAGGCTGCTGTTGCATCATCCAGCTGGGTGCTACACATTGTTGGTGATGGAGGGGAGTTCCCATTAACACTTTGAGTGCAAAATGCTATATAACTGTAAGGATATTATTATAAGCTGCACTGTAATGGAAAACATAAGCACATTCTTCATAATCACTTGTCAGACTCTATCATATATGTTACCTCACACTAAGCTTGGTTTGATATTCACCATAAGAGTGTTAGAGATGAATATAATGAAAAACTTGGAAGAATTAACAATTGCAATTCTCTGGCTATGACCAAAATGTCTACCAGTAATCTTTTTCTATGTCCAAATAACACTACTTCTGTTGCAGATAATTTAGAATACATTTTAGAATAGCTATGACAGAAATACAGTATGCTGATACGGTACTAATAATAATGAAGAGAGTGCTATGCATGAGGCTTCCATTGGAAAGCTTCCAACAGAATCCAAAAAAAATCATGAGTGCTATGAACCCAATGGATTTTTATGAGAAATGATATGCTGTATAATGCCCTATAGTATACCGCAATCAGATAATTTGAGACAGGTACTCTGGCAGGATGAAAATGATAAGCACCCCCAGAGGATCTTTGCCCGAGGTTCATCACATACAAAAAAGTATGCATGAGGGATTAGGCACGAGGGCTAGATGAATAAATGCTGTGGTCCTTCTGGCATTGAAATCTGTGAATCTGCACTGGGGCTTCTCTGTTCCACTTCACTTTGTTTTTGTGAACATCAATGTCTTTATTCCAACTGATCTGAAAAAAATCAATAGCCCATTTCCACTGTTTAGAAATCACAGTTGTAGAATAAAGCCACCTTTTACACTGGCCTTTAGTGCCTTCATATCAAGCTCTGTAATATAAGGAGGGCTACCAATGAATATGCATAGTATGCAAAAGTGGGCGCAAAACAAAACAGTGCCTGTCAGTTTGCAGGGGCTGTTGCAGTTGCAAATGAGCAGTTGTGATTATGAATGTAATGCATGGACAGAAACATTACAGTATCTGGGAGCCTGCAGGCCCTGATGTAGATTTAAAAAATTTGCCAAGAGAGTGAATGGGATGCAACGTCAAGCACACAACCCAACAAACGTACAGTAGCTGATCCATTTCATGGTAATGCACAGGTCCTATTTTACTCCACTTTGGAGAGTTTAGGTGAGGTTATCTATCAGGACTGTATTTCTCAGGTAATGGCTATTTTTTTACACATTTTGAGAGGCCCCTAAATTTTACAAGTTTTGGAAATCTGTGTGGTCTGGGTTGTGCTATATATATACAGTATTAGGCACTATTATCCCCCAAATCCTCAGAGATTCTGTTACACTCTGATATACATTAATACTATCAGTACTTAAAAAGCAAGTTTGTATTTATAGGGATGACTGCAGCACACTGATTAGTTATAAGAGCCTTCTATCTCTTTTTTTTTGTTTGGTTAGGATATTTACATGATATTGTTGCTTTTAGAAAAGTCTCGACTGCTCTCAACCTCTATCACTACGTGGCTAATGACACTGCTATTGATCAGTAGCTTAGATGATGTGATGTTTCTGTTGCTATGTACTCCCGCAGAGATGGCACTGTCACCAACAAAAGATGCCCCTATGCCCCTAGGGTGCCTGATTTGTCCATAATTAAAAAGGACCACAAGAAAGTCTACAAACAATATAGCACCCTTTATCATGCACAGCCGTAAGGGCAAAGGCTAAGCCCCTCTTAAAATAAAGCAAGACAATAAACATAATATTACTTTAAGAAAAAATCAGGCTTGACCTTCAAATCCATATGATCGAAAGGTGACAGAAAATGCTCCTTGGCATATCCTTTAGTTCTTTCCTGACAAGAGGATTACTGAGATTCCAAACAGCATTAATTCCTGTCCAAACATTCTCCCCAAAGAACCCAGGATAAGGGTTTAAATCCCCTAATTCCCTTGTGGGGCAATACTAATGTTCAAAATACACACAAATATCTAGTCAATTTCAGGACATGACACAGATGCTTTAGCAGAATGCTGATATTCATATCACATTGGTGTGCAAGTGTTGTGGAAAAATAATTCTACTGTATTTGGGGGTTCTCATTTTACTACAGTAGGGCTCTCCGTAAAAGTGCCATATACTTTGCTTTATTTCTTTTTTTTTCTTTATTTCTTCTTTCTTTACAATGAAGTACTGTAGAAGATGTTGTGCTGGGCTAATTTAGATGCATTTTAAGAGTGTCAATAAAGCCTGTGACAAGTTGGATCTGGCACTTGTTCAAACTGAGGTTTCTGGGTTCATGTACCAGCATGACATGATCAAAGAAGAGAGCTTGTTTGCATTGTCTGCTGTTGGTTCGACAGGAATTTAGCAGTGTCTGTTCTGGTCTTTCTCTGAAATGTCTGACAGCCCTTTCATGTATGAGATAAGCAGAACGTTCTTTTGAATGTGAAGCATAGGACACAATTGGAATGAACTTGTGTGTGGTGGTAAAGGAGGGGTACATAATCAAAGGATATGCTGCTTCATTTTAGAAGTGGTATGATTTTAAATGATGCTCTGACTCCTGCAGTTGAGGTCCTAATTAGTACCATACAGATTCTGATCGCATGTGACCTATCATTACATTAAGATACTGTACCTGTGTGTCAAAACATGATCACTCATATTTACTAAATAACTTTTATGCAAATATGATTGGTAAAGACATTATGTAGTTGAAAATACATTTATATTGACTATTTTGTTTCATTCTATAAACAGTTGGTAAAACAATGTAAAATATTTGGGCTTTTGTAAATCACAATTAAATAATTAATGGACTTCTAATTGACTGATATTACTGTCAAACACTTTGGCATCATGGCTAAAGTACAAGTATGTTTTATGTACTGTCTTTGTCTTTAACAACATTGAAAGTGGAATGGATCCTATGTCATTTTTAGTTCATAGCCTGGTTAGAGTTCAGAACTCTAGTACAAATTTTCTAGTGTGCCTTTGGTCCATAAAGACACAGTGATTGTGAGGCTGGGAAAGCAAGTGCTGTCTTTAAAAAAAGTGGGGGAAGGATGCAAGTACAAAAGGCTGGTTGAACTTATTTTGACAATACAGCTCTTTCTGTTGTGGAATCTGTGGTATATGTGGAGTCCTGTCAAGTTGAATGTATAAAGAGATTTTTTCTTGACATTGAGCCTTGAGGACGCAATCCAGCTTCTTCACATGTGCTCAGCAGTGGAACAAAGCAGCATATCTGTTGACTTAGCAGAGTTGTCCTTTCTGCTCATGCAGCAAAGGTATTTTTAGCATAAGAGGTCCCAAGTTCATCCCCTTTTATTAGTTCTTTTGGACCCTTAGGCCATAAAGAATGTAATCTGTGCTAATTAACGTCAGTTGCTTGCCACCTTAAATATGTGCAGTGTGTGGTGCAGTGGTAATTTGGAGGAATATTTTTAAAGTAGTGCCATGCAAAAGGGACACTTGCATGAATGTGATTCAAAGCAAGGCCACTTGGAACTAATATATTTAAAGACTTTATAATATTTTATGTGGTTAGGTTTTGGACTCAAAATGTGATGTGATGTGCTGTCCAAAGTTTATCATGGATATTTCCTCCAGTTCCTCTTGGTTTGATCTTGACTTCAATCCTGTTGAACATCGCTGGAATGAACTGGTACAGCCAATCACCAGCAGATATCAGAGTAAGCTTCTTTCACAAATTTTCAAATAGAGCAATGTTAAGAAAGGCACATCTTTGCTTGGTAAATCGATGAAAAATCAGGAAACAGGTGTATCCTAGGGTTGGAGAAGTCATTAAGGCCAGATGTTGCTCTAAACTATATCAAATTTACTGTGAACAGCTATATTTGGTATTTTTGTCCATTTTCTCCTTTTGGTAAGTTGTCATACTGTATATTTCTGTGACTAAACTAGGTTTTATCTAATAATAGTGAAGTTTTGGTTTACATTAATACAGATGCAGCCATTCAAAGTGCGCGGTACAGACACTTACCGGAGGTAATTGGCTACGGCGTCGTGCATCGTGACGCGCGATGACGCAAAATACCGCGGTGCGTGATTGGTTGACCGACAGGGGCACTCATGGTCCATTGGTCTGTCGTAGAAAGACTTACTGTAAACGTCTTTACTGTGCCCGTTGTAGATATTGAATTTTACCACTGAAGGGAAATCTTAGTAGCTGAGCATAAAAAGAATAGGAGCATACTGTAACGTGTGTGAAGGCCATAAACGATATTAATTTTGGAACATAAACATACAGTATATAGCTGGTCTTGGTACTTTAAAGAAAAAAATACACACCAGTATTCCATTTCTCCCTAAACATTGTAAGCTTCAAAGTCTTTAACTAACGTGATACCGGAGTCAACAAGCATACTTTTAGAATTTGATTAAAAGGGAATATAATATGGAATTGCGTATCTCAAGAATTTAATAACGGTATGATTATATCCGTGTACTGCGACAGGGCTGTGTAGGGCTGTTTCGCCTGCCTGTTCATGCGAGCTGTCTTGTAGCCTACTGGTCTAGGTGCGTGACTACTAACTGGCAGGTTGTGTGTTTGAATCCAGCTGGTGCTGGACTTTTCATTTTTATTTATTTATTTTTTAATCGCGTAACATAAACATATTACCGTATGGAAACTGTACTGTATACAGTATGTATATGTATATTTAATGTCTTAACTGTGCCCGTTTAAGTATTGAATATTCATATCTAATTTTACCACTGAAGGGAAATCTTAGTAGCTGAGCATAAAAAGGAAGAGGAGCATACTGTAACGCGTGTGAAGGCCATAAACGATATTAATTTTGGAACATAAACATACAGTATATGGCTGGTCTCGGTACTTTAAAGAAAAAAATACACACCAGTATTCCATTTCTCCCTAAACATTAAGCATCGAAGTCTTTAACTAACGTGATACCGGAGTCAACAAGCATACTTTCAGAATTTGATTAAAAGGGAATATAATATGGAATCGCGTATCTAAAGAAATTAATAATGATATAATTATATTCATGTACCGCAACACAAGAATAGTACACGCTGTACATTGTCTGTTGATAATGTTTCTGTAGTGCTTTTTCAGCACTCTGCATGTGACCTTGTTGGTGGTGCTGTGGGTTAGGTTCCTGACTCCCATGTCACATGGGCTGTGATCAAATCCCACTGTGGAACCATTACTCCTTTTTTTAACAAACATTTCTTTGAAAAAATGAAACGTTTCCCTTGGTCAGAGATTAAATAAAACCTCACTCGCACCAAACAAATTTATATTTCTAAATATCACAACATGATCGAATTTAAGTCATTTTAATAACAATGAATAGTCACCTATGCTTTACAAAATAAACATTTATATTGATTTGAATCGCGTTTTGATTTAAATCGTAAACGCGTGTTTAAATATGTGTTTTTTGATTCACAATCAGACAAATGCAACATAAATTGATATCTTTGTCTTCTAAGTATCTTAATAAACTTTCAGCATAGCTTTCTCCCCTTTTAGATTTATTTTTCTTGGGATCTTGGGATCAAACGTGGAAAGATTAGATTGTAATCGTTTTTATTTTTTAAATACATTGCAGAGTTAAAGCAAGTTAAAGCCTTGATTTTATATATCACCTTTAAAAGTGGAATCTCAAAGCAAAGTAAATACCCAACACCGATTGTACCCATCTGTCATGCTAATAAAGCACCTTGAATTGAATTGAGGGAGGGGGGGGCGAGCGAGAGAGCCAGGACAGACAGGCAAATAAGATACACTCCACAGACATTCACAACAGCGACATATCATAAAACGTTTGCACATATAGTTAAGTTATTACTTGGTTTTCAAAGTGCAATGAAATACAATACTGTTGTTGTTGCTGTTATTGTTGTTTTTATCCTGTAAAGCGTTTTGAGAAGCCAACTTTAAAGGTGATATATAAAAGCGCTGAATCTTATGGAATGTGTTCCGCCGGGGATTCAAAAAAATTTTTTTTTTAATCGCGTATCTAAGGAAATAGCAGTATAACTTTGTTCATGCACAAACAGTGGCATGTTACATTATTAATGTGGGTGTCTCCTCTTGCCAGAAAGCTCAAAATTGAATTTTGAGTGCAGTTTTTGACTTTTTCTAAATTGCAACCCATAAATAAAGCTGATACAGTTTAGACTTATTTTAAACTGTATTACAGCAGCACAATGCACAATGCAACGTAAATCGCTATCTTTGTCTTTTGTGTAATAATGTTCACCTCTCTGTCCAGCAAATTAACAATAGTAATAATAATGAACTTTATTGTATATGGCGCCTTTAAAGGTGGCTCCTCAAAGCGCTTTATAGGTTAAAAACAATAACAACAATACTGTTAGGCTGGGCAAACAAATTTTTTTTTTTAAGAAATACAAAATGAGATATAATGATGTGTTCCGGCTTAGACATTAACGAAGACCATAACACGTGGGCGGCGTAGAGGTCGGCTCTGGCTTTCCCATCTACTGTATACACTGCAAGTACAACCCCCCTCTCTGCAGGAGTGCTGGCTGTGACGAATTAAACCGGTTTCACAAGTATTTTCAAAGTAGAAGGAGGCGAGATTTCCAGCGAAAGACACCTCCCCCCCTCAAAAACCCAGTAAGTACAGTACTTACTAGTTAAAGGCTAGGCTCCTCAATGAAATCACTTTAACATGCTAATACGTTGGTGTAACAGTCCGGGCGTGGCAAGCTTCTAATGTCAACCCGACTACGGCGAAAGGAACCCTTCTTTCATTAGAAGACAATGAACATATTTTAGCCCTGAATGAATTAATAGCAAACATGGTTTACATAAAAGACATTTTTCCAAGAAAGTTTAGCCTTTGTCACTTATGAAACCACTAAATAAAGACATCAATATAAAAATCCTAAGATTTTTAAAATACATGACTTTGCTAAAATTTATTTGAAAATAAAAACGATTACAAACGCCAGGGGAGAGAGAGAACAGGGGAGGGATGTTTGTTTTGCATAAGGGGCGGGATTATGATAATTGGAGGAATTTGCGAGAGTATAATGGTTTGATATATTTGATTTTGTATTGTGGTTGTTATCTATGTTTTTGGTTGGTATTATGTTTATATGGTTGTTTTTGTTGGTTGGTTGTTATTATGGTTATTAATAATACGATCTATAGTTGAAATCTGAGCCTAAATAAAAAAAAAAGCAGGTGATTAGGTTTATGAGCAATCTAATTACTTATTCGTTTAAAACGCGATATAAAATAAAGTTTATTATTAATTTGCTGGACAGACCGGTGAACATTATTATGCATAAGACAAAGATAACGATCCTGATCAGTTTAGAAATCTGTGTACGCTGTAAGGTTTTTACTTCTTAAACTTTTAAAATACACGTTTCGAATAGAAAGAAATCCTCTTCCTGGTACAGTACTGTATTTATAGCAAACCAGCACGTCTTTTTTCTCCAATCAGAGGTGTGTCAGATGGTGTCAGCCAATCACCATTCTGAAGCCCTACCATAATCTCTGGTATGGGGAGGCCCCAGAATTCTGTCCCATAGTTTAGACAGATGATAGATACTTTTATTGATCCCGTGAGGGAAATAAAGTAAATCATTTTCATTTTAGGAAATTATTAAATGCTCGGTTAAAAGCAAAGAAGATTGTCTCTTATAGTGGACATAAAAACAAGAGTTTGCTGGCATAATATCCTAGAAGACACAGACCGGCGCCAGACCGGTAAAATGCGTGATGAACTAGGGATTGGACAGTTTCCAAGTGCTTGTACAATCGATGGAAATGTTCAAATAAATGTGCAAAAGAAATAAACAAAATAATCATTTATTTCTTTATCATATTGGCTAGCTAATGTCCTCTCTTTGCTAGTTAGTGGCTGTGTTTCTGCGTTGGGTAGCAACGGGTGACTGTTCTCAGGCGGAAGATGTAAACAGCTAAATTTTCGTGTTAAATAATTTTTTAAAATTGAAATTCATTCTATACAGCAATCGCATATTTGGGTACCGTTTCATAAAACTTTCATGCTTAAAATGATTAGGGAGAAATGGAAGACTGGTGTGTATTTTTTCTTTAAACTATCAAGACCAGCCATACACAGTACAGTTTATGTACATACAGTAATGTTTATGTTCCTAAATTAATATCGTTTATGACCTTCAGATGCATTATGCTCCTCTTCTTTTTATGCTCAGCTACTAAAATTTCCCTTTAGAGGTAACATTCCATATAAATACTCAAAACTAAGCGGATTAAAATGTGCACAGTAAAGACATTAAATGATTAAATCTTTTCACTACCAACCAATGCATCACGAGTGCCCCTGTCGGTAATTTTGGCCAGCCAATCACTTACCGCGGTACCCTCCGGTGCCCTGCGGTGGCTTGTGGGTAGGTTACTGTACCGCGGGTGTTTACCGCGCATTTTGAATGGCTGCATCTGTATGTCCTCTTGATATATGTAACTCTTCGTGACTGATTGAATATATATATTTTGTATTCTGATAACCCTCACGATAAGATCTGTTAGGTTTACATGCATATTCTATGTATTAATAAATGTATCCTCGTGTATTAGTACCTGTGTGTGTGCGTTGTTTGAGTTATACTGCATGGTTGGATTCTAAGGCCATTAAAAGAATCATTTTGTGACTTACTGCTACAATTAATAATTGTCCCAGTAAATGCCCAAACCCCTACAGAACTGGTGCCTCGTGAGAGCACACTACACTGATATATGTTATAATGGCTTTGGCATCCTTTTTCTGGACTTAATTCACCTAGTTTTTCAATATTACTGGCATAGATGATTCAGTGTTAAGTAAAATTCAAAAAGGTCATGTCGAGGTAAACTAAATATGTCTTATAAGAGTGGAGAATTTAAAAACTTTTTAATTTAGTTTAAAAAGCATTAGTACTCTTGACAGTGACCACCTACCTATAATTAAACCATTATATTTGTTGTGCAATAGAGACACAAAATAAGAACTGAAAGCCCTTGCTACAATTCTAGTTGTTTTGTCTCTGTGGTGAAAAGTGTTGTTGGCCTTATGCTGAACCTCTGGTCAATTATTCCAAACTAGAGTATTGGGTGATGTTGCAAGGCAGGCAATGCTGTGGGAATTGTAGGTTCTTCTGGTTTCACACTCTAGAATCTCAATGACAACAAATGGACATTTGGTTTGATTTCTTCCATCACTCAAAATTAGTGAGATTTCTATTAATTTATAAAAGATATTGTTAATCATTCTTAAGACTGAATGTATTTTTTGTATTTCAAAAAATGTGTTAAACCACTTACAAACACAAGAAAATGAGATATGATGTTTGCAACAACTGAAAGTGGTTTCAATTAAGCATTTTGTTCTTATAATTGAACCACATAGATGGATGAATAGAATTAGATGTGTTGGTAGTCTTAGAATAATTATGATGGAGTTTACCTCATTCTTCATGATCATACAGGTAATTAAAATGCTTTCATTTTATTTATTGTGCTTTAATTCTTTGTGCTCTGTTGTTTCTGTAGTTTTCCTGGTGTTGCAGAACACACAAATTACAGCAGTGTCAAATAATAACATTTTGCCACAGTTCGTCGAAGTATGTTGAGCGAAGATACTGAATACTTTAACTTTGGCTGTCTTCTCAAATTAAAGAGGGTTTATATACAAAAAGATCCTCCTTGTCTGCTTGTCATTTTTAATGCTGATAGAAAATGTGGTTTTGCCTAAAGTCAGAGCCCAAATTTCAGATCTGTTTTGCTTCATGAGAGTGATGTGGCAGGCATGGAGGAGTTAGTCTTAAAATATTAAGCAAGACAAACCAACTTTTTCAGTACAGCTTTTCAAGTGTACGTATGTTGTGTGTGGTAAGAATTCCCACGATACCACAGCTCTCATTATTTTGACTTTGTAATTTGCAGTTGGTGGATAGGTTCATGCTTTGGTTGAATCCAGACCCATTTGTGTTGATGCTTGGAAAAATATTCAAATATTCCAACCAAAAAATTGGAATTGTTCACTGATTTCAACAATGAAAGTTCTGTGATTGTCAGATATGACAGTTGACAGAAAAGCAATGTACTGTATGTTAGAGCGAGGACTGTATCTACTGTATATATTGAATACACTGCTCCACTCAACAGGAGTAAACTGATTTTAGTAACTCATGCACAAAGAAGGGTAACCTGTGATAATGCATGATGTGTAATAGTTTAATTGTCATTCCTCCTACCCATTTACATGCAACTGACAGCTTGTGAGAGAGGCAACAGGGCAGTTTTAAAAAGGTTTATTTTAAAAGAAGTGATATAGAAATAAATAGGTATTTTGCTGTAGGAAAGGAATTAAACAACTTCTTTCAACCCTTCTTTTCAAGCTTGTCAGTAATAGAAGAACTGAAATGTGCAAAATTGACATTGAAGGTCTGGTTTTGGGAGATCAGATCACAATTTTCTTTTTTGTGTTCAGTTGCTCTTTATTTGAAGATTGTAGTATAATAGTGTTTTCAGCATATAATCTATTGTTGACCATTTCATTTCCTGTATGCTAAAAGAACATAATTCCATCGGGCTCAGCCAGGCTGTTGCTCTGTGGAAACTAGCATTCATTTGGGGCCGGCCTCACTCACTGCCATGGACAACAATTGAACAGATACCTGGATCACCTGGAAATAATTATCATCTCGCCTGCTTCAGGCGATTCAGGATATTTAAGTGCTGCTCAGTCTCTGCTTGAGGCTCTGATATACTGTTTGGACCCTGAGCCTCCAAAGTCTTTAGATTATTACCCTCGTGTTTTGAATTTTTCCTGGCTTGACTGTTCATTGTTCACTCGACCACTATTCCTGGATCTCCCTCTTGCTTAGTTTACATCTTCCCATTTACAACCCGGATCACCCGACCTTGTCTAATCTTCTCTAGTGTTTACCTGTCTTGATTTACTGATTTACGTCTTCTGATTTTCACCTGGTGCTCACCTGATGTTCCTCTGGGTTTCATCTGACTCTCGCCCCGCAAGTGGGTTCATTTTACTAATCCCAATCTTCTGTTATTCCCACCAAGCAATGGGATCATTGCAAATTTATTTCACTTAAATTGAAGAGTTCAGTATGATTTTAAGGAAAGGATTTCTGTTGCCTTGAACTAAAATTGAAGCAAAGATCTAAAAGAGAAATAAAAATGAAATGGGGTATGCACAAGATTTTTACTTGCTCAGAAAAATAGAAGGATAAAGAGAAGGTACAGTATCTACAAAAAATACAGTAAGAACGGACTTTTCTTATCTTTTCTTTTATAAGTGTTTTCTGATGTACAGTCTATACAGCAACTTTTATTCAATAATAACAGAAAACTCACAACTGCTTCAACTTGATTTAGAATGAGCCATGCACAGCATTTTCTATAGCACAAAGGATGTGCATTGTAAATTAAATGTCTTATTACTGGCTTGTTCCAGCATGCTGTGGCTTATACGGTACGTATTAGCCAGTAACCTGCAGCTTGGTTAAGGAACGATGCAACTGCAGATTTAGTAGGTTTGGCAGGGGGAAAGCATGTATTTTAATTACTTTTATGTGCTGCAACAAAAAGAAAAGCAGGTTTTTTTGAGAGGTGTTTGATTCCTGGTGAGCCACTGACTGCATCTCTAGACATGTCTCTATTAACATGCAAGTAAACATGTCTCTGTTAACAATTGTGCACAATATCACAAATGTGTTTGCACAATATCACATTCTGTTTTGAAGTTAACTCTCTTCAATATCACAGAAACATAGGTATTCTTAAATGAAATGCTGGATTGTAATTTTACACCCCCACTCAGCTTTGATTAGCGGTACTATTTTTGTTCACTTTGCTTTTGCCAACATAAAAAAGTGTAAATGTAAATCACATTTTCACACACATTTGCTAATTCTCCCATTTTTATAGTTTTTGCTCTATATTTTTATTTTTGTTTGGATCTTATATCCTTGTTCACTTCCCAAGCTGTGTACTTACATTTTTATTGAATGAACATCCAAAAATGTAGAAGAAGAAAGAAACAGATTTTTTTCTTAAACCTACTTTACAGAATTACTGTGAAAAAGAACCAGATTTGTTATTCAAGTAAAGTTTTCTGAATGGCTTCCTCTAAACTGTTGTCAGAAGCTCTAAAAATAGCTCATTTGATATTTGTTTCCCCTAGTGCTTTAAAAATTTATAAATTAAAAAGTACAATCCTTTTGGTCATTCAATGTCTCAACATAAGAGCAACCTTCAAAGGTTTTAAGCCATCCTTAATCTCAGTTGGGAACAGATCTGTATTTGTTTTTATAAAACAAAAGATCAGATTGCTGCATTAGCCCATTCAGTACTTTATTCATCTCATACAAAGCATTCTAATCTAAAGTGATGTTTGCCTGCTACAACATTTTTTTAATGGCTGCAGTTCTCCATCGATATTAACTAATTCTTCAGCTGTTTGACCTGCATTTGTGTTCTGCTTAGTCAGGCCTTCTTTAACAACATGGAATGAGCTGTCAGCTAGGACTTAAACATAATAAATGGTATAGTTTTTGTTTTCAGCTAAAACAAATTTATTACAATGGACATTAAACTATAAAACCTGCATTTATCTTTAGTGTCTTTTTTTTCTTTTTAATTACCTTAATTAATGTTTCGATGAAGGTCAAGAGGTAGAACTAAGCTTTCTTCTTTTAAGTATGAAGCTTTTTTGCTCTGTATGAACTTGAAAATGAAGTTATGCCAAATATATAGTGACAAATCAGCTTTGGTTCAGAGGACCCATAATGGTAGCAGAGCTTCCATAGTTGTAGACACGGTGTGGAATTAGAAGGCTTATAGATGTGCCTCATACTGTAACAGGACACCAGGTCAAGATTCCAGTTCAATGTCCATTCCATCCAGGGGAGTCCTCTTTTCATTGTCCTTACAAAGCGGCATATGCCACCCAGTCATCAGCTAAATCTTGTACACCATGGCCAAAATGTTACCTTGAACTGGAGATGGTCCCTTCCAGGAGGCATCCACCATGAGCATTTAGTCCACACCTTTCCTATGACAGGTGAAGTATAGCACTGTGTACTGCAAGACACCTGCCAGTGACACCCAGTGTCCACTACAGACACTAAGCCAGAAAATGCAATAAAATATTGCCATGTATAGTTTAGTACAAAACAAAAGAACCCAATAATTTTTACAAACTGAGGGAGGGGTGTAAGTGAAAAAGTTTACAATTACATATCCACTATTAGTCAGGAATATCAGGTGACAACACTTGGTGATGTGTATTCTTTGTTCCTGGCACAGTGGAATAGGAGAGTAATTAACAAAGCAGCAGACCCAAAAGACAAATACTTATTTACAACATTTAACACAATTAAACACTAATACACTAGTATTTATACCTAGTTACAAAAAGTATGAGTACCTGGACACTGCCTTTACAGAAAATAAAAACATAACTGAATCCTAAAAATGAGGTACTAAACCAGAGGAGGAAAAAAAAGGCAATCTGTTACTTATAAAATAAAAGACCCTAAAGAGGACAAATAACTCCTTAAAATGGATCCTTAATAATTGAGAAGCTTTTCCAATATCCAAGTAGTGTGTTACAATACACGCATGGGATTTCTTTAACCTTGTAGACATTACAAGTTTAAGGCATTAGGCGCTGTCTTACAGTCAAAAAATGGTTCTTTCAGTGCTCAAATTACTCACAGAGCAGTTCCCCTTTTCTCCTGTATCTTCTTTTATCATCCATTTTTGGTCTTATCTTTCTAGAGTGTCTTATCCATTTCTAGAGTGTCTGGGATCTTATCTTATAATAATAGGTTTATTCCAGGCTGAAAAGAGAAGAAAGAAAACACAATGTTCTGGCTGTGGAGCCTTCTTCGGGTGTGAGAAAGACAGGGCAGACAGGGAGAGGGGGGCACGTAGCCCAGGGAGGAAGAGAAGGAACAACGAGGAGATCTAGAAAAATATTTAGAGGAAGGCATAGTGCGTCGCAGCATAAGTAGGTTGAAGTAGATCAGGTCGGTAGCTGTGTCAGCATGCGTAGGCTACGAAGGAAAAAGTAATAGGTTTATTCTATGCTGAAAAGAGAAGAAAGAAAACACAACCTTTCGGCTGTGGAGCCTTCTTCGGGTGTGAGAAAGACAGGGCAGACAGCAAAGATTAAATAGCATAGGAGAACAAAAGCTGGTAGAGTGGGGGAGGCGGGAGCAGGGGAGAGGCAGAGAGGCCACTCAGGTGGTGCAAAGTGAAGAGTGAAGTGGAGGTGAACAGAGGTGTGAAGTTGAAACCTGCATGTGAATAGAGAAGATTACACGAAAACAAGGGGGAAGGTGTAAACCACGTTTCAGGATAATTTTTGTCTCTGATGTCTTTCTGCAATGGTCTCCTATTTTCCTTCCGATTGCCCAACGTAGATAGCTGGGCATTTCCTGGGGGTTCCTGATTGAGTTAATGATCGAGCACTGTGCGTTTGTCCAGCATGTGCTTGAGGTCTGTAAGACCATCTTTGTGGGGAATGACAGTGTTGAGAGATGTGATATCCATTGTAAAAATGTAGTATTCAGGACCCTGAAACTGGAAATTGTTAAAAAGTTAGGTTTGTGGATTTTGGGGAGGAGGTAAAATTGGGATACCTGAGGATGTTCAACAGTGAGCTGGCTCGCCTCCTGAGGGAGTTCCTTGCTGCTGATAAGAAGAGAAAGTGGATACCACTTCCTTATGGTAGTCAGTGGTAGGTTCCTGTTGGAGAGGTCGGTAAGCAGAAGCGTCGGTTAGTTGTCTGGAAGCTTCATTAATATACAGGTCTTTTTGCCACACCACAACAACGCCTCCTTTGTCAGCTGGTTTAATGGCAATATCCTCTCTATTGCAGAGAGATTGGAGCGCCTGAGTTTCTCCTTGAGTGAGGTTAGACCTGTGTTTCCTGGGTATAGAAAGGATCTTGGGGGCTTGATTCATGCATTGGTTAATGAAGTAATTGACTGGTGGAAAACAGTCGGATTACAACAGCTCTGTTGGGGATTGATATTGTTAATAGCATCAAACACTGGGTTGTTGTCAGCTTGTTTTGTTACTGTACCATCCCCCAAAAAATGATTTTATGACCCAAACAAGAATGTTATGATCTTGTTAATAAAAATGACTAAAATTGCCTGGTGATGAGGGATCGTCATGAAGTTCTAACTGGAGTGCAGTCTGGCCTGACCAAACAATCCAAACTGCTATTAAATTATTAAATTTAACATGTGATGTTAGGCAAAATCAAACACATGATTGTGCCACCATTGCACAATTCAATTTATTAAGAATGATCCATGTAATAGCATATTGATGTGAACAGAAGGTAAGAGATGGTACAGTGATAGAATAATTTGTACGGTATATACTGTATACTGTATGAATAAATAAGTGGATAATGTCTCATTCCTCCCTACTAATAACAGCAGAATTTACCACTCTATACAACTTGCTCATTGAACAGTTTTCATGTTTGTCATAAAAAAGCATTTGTTTTCAAGATTTGCACACTGGCACTCCCAGTCCCCATGATTAGCATGACAGAAGCAAGGTGCTATTTATAACATTAAGCTTTAGTCACAGTCACTCCAGAAAGGCGGATGCAAAGAATCCTCTTACACAAAACAAAACCATTTCCCTCAGTACTCACAAATGGATTGCCTTCGAGGTGTCACGATCTGCCATTTAACAAACATCTGTTGTTATGTTTGAAATCTCACCTCACTGTTTTTCAAAAGAAGCTACTGTATAATTAAGAGGTTGCTTTGGTTATGTAGCCTGTTTTTATAATCATTATTAATGATGTATTAATTTACTAATGTAATACCAATGTTTGTTATTTTTCTTTTTTCAATAATCTAATGTTATATAAAATATTTGGAACTAGGGAAAAGAGCAATAGAGAGACTAAATTCAAATTAAATCTTTAACTGATAGCACTTAGCATAACTTTCCCATAACATGCTAGAAGTCAGTGAAAACTTCATTCTTAGACTCATTGTGCATCCAAGAAAAAAAAAGGTTGAATGCGTACAGAAAATTATGTTTGCACATTTCAATGCTTTTCTTAATGTTTATAATAAAATACAATGTCATCTCATAAAACTTATTGTGATTATCCTGCTAGTTTGAATGCATTTTTGAAGAATGACTCCTTCTGAACTGCATGTTTCCAAGTATTCTTAAGATGAAAAGCTTATGGAAAGTATTACAGTGCACATGGAAAATTAAAGGATTAGAGATTTTGCTTTCTCATCTTCAATAGTGTGAATAAACCAATTTCCATGAAGAGAGAAATACTGGAGATGATTTTGAAGAATGAAAATCCTTGTATCATTGTTATCAGTCACGTTCAAGAATATTAACCTCGAAAGAATTGTTGAGATTAGGGCATTAGATGGAGATGAAGTATCATAATCCACAAGAGCCTAATGTAAGTAGATAACAGCTAAAAGTAAGAACTTGTCCACTTGAACAAGTTCAAAAATTAAAGTCACTGATATTGCAACTTTTTGCAGCAATCAATAGCCAGATGTTGTTTATTAATCAAAATTGCACTCTCTTTTTAAGATTAAAGAATAACATAATAGGAAAAAAATAGTACTTTGATGGCAGTTTCTTATGAATAAATTGCTCTAGTGCACATTTTTCCTTTAAGAAAGAATTTGAGACTGAAAAACAAAATCAGTGTTCAGATGGAGATTTAATCTTAATCCATATCTTTATCAGAATTAATGGTTTGCTTAACAATTGAGGTTAGGATGGAAAAGCTATTTTAGATAATAGTCCCACTTATACCTTGATTAATAAAAAATGTTGTGGGAAAAATCAAACAACCTCAAGTAATCTTGTGCTTGTATACAGAAAACCATTAAAAATGTGACAAATGCTATGGCTCAATGCCTCATTTGTTATGTTTAATGCCTCAGTATATCTGGCAAATGGGACAGAATTTCTGTCTGACAGAAATGATAGAAGTATTTCAAAGAACCTGAAGGTTTTCTTCAGAGAACCTTGAGGAAATGTCACTTTTGCAAATAACAAATTGTTTCTTCGATATTGTGACTCAAACAAGTATCAAGAAAAGAATAAGGCTATTAAATAGTTTATAGTACCCATGAATGTAAAGTCTTTACAAATCTTTCTAAGTCTTCTGGGATAGTAGTAAGAGTTCCTGGTTTGTACCCAATTTTTGTCAAATTGAAAAATAGACAAGATTTTACCCGCAATTTGTGGTCTTTGGGAGGCCTTCTTTCTGCCTGTAGGACCCCCCAAGAAACTCCACCAGAAAGTGAAGGTTTACTTACAGTATACAGTATGTATCTCCTTTGACATGCTATAGACTACTTTTTGCTCCCTGCAATTCCTAAAAAAGAGCAGAAGTGAGGTGTAAGTGTATGTATCAAAAAGTAAATAATTGCTTTGTTTCATATTGCATGTATTACAGTAAATAATAGGTTGTGCAATGTTTGTGCAAATAATAGGTTGTGACCTCATATTGCAGGTCATTTTATTATGGGGAAATGATTCCCACAGGGAACCAAACAATGCACCTAATGCACCTAGAGACACTTTTTTGTGTCCTCTGGACTTTCATTTAGTTTTGAAAGCACATTGTCTTTAAACGGTGAGCGCACTATTGTGTACAGAAAATGATGTGATGCATCAAAAACCTAACAATTTATTTAACAATGAAATGCTATAGCGCTGCAAGCACATTTCCTATTAAACTCAATTTCTCACAGAACACTTGTCACTATGGCAACCAGTGGAAAACATGAACTGAACACCCTGTCATAACTAAATGCAGCAACTGCCAAAAACCCGAAAACAACAAGAATATGTCACCCACTGATTAATAGGGCTTTGTTACCTGCATCCTCTGTTGCAGACTCTCCAGCCCTTTCAGACACACTTTATGGTTAATTTCTACCTATTTTCCTGCCCAGCTTTAGGTGCCTGCTGTGGCTTCTCATTCTCCCTCAGGGTCAAACTCTTGGCTGTACTCTCTGCAACAAAACAGGAACCAATGTAGACAATGTTCAACTTATGCCAAGCTGACAATGGCTCTTCAGATGATTAGGCTTGCCCTGTTAAGGCAAAAGCTCCATCAGCAACCACAAGTGTTCCATCGATCTACAGGCAGTAGGCTTGAGTCCGGTACAGTGGGATGCTGCCAGCTTTAGGTATTGCAGATGAAATCCTTATCATTGCTGGATACTTCTGTCAGTCTTTGGTTTATTGGGGAAGCAGTTGGGGAAACTGGTCTTGCTTGCTAGACCCCTATGACTCATAGGGGTATAGACAACAGTGGTGCTGCCCTGATCCTGAGACTGTTGTCATATACAGTATTACATTGCTGTCTTATGATCACAAGTGAATGACTTGTCTTAATTGCTGATTTAACTAATGGTAGCAAAGAATGAATTCTGAAGTTTAGAGAAATTGGAAACATGTGAAAGAAAATGTTTCCATAATTATTTGGTGGCATTTCACCATACAGCATGACAATGGCCCACAAACATACAACCAATGCGGGGAAGGTGAAAAAAGTGGAAAATGCTCTAGATTTAAACCCAATTAAATATGTATTTATATATGCTGAAAAAAAACTTAAAGTCAAAACGCCCCAAGAACACAAGGAGTTTG
Organism: Lepisosteus platostomus; assembly: GCF_059453375.1. Lineage (NCBI taxonomy): Eukaryota > Metazoa > Chordata > Actinopteri > Semionotiformes > Lepisosteidae > Lepisosteus > Lepisosteus platostomus. The sequence continues at coordinate 15,315,413 of NC_142613.1, forward strand.
ACTCACAGACTTACAGTTATTGTCTCAAAGGGACATGCAACCAAAAGCTGATTTCTAAACTCTGAAATGCATTTAAAGTGATATGGTCCAATACTTAAAACTTGAAACAACTGGGGTGAACAAAGTGTACTTTTTGTTCTAATATGATCAATTGTTCTGTATGCATACAGTATAATTACCCTAAAATAAATTGTATGCAATTCATAATTTCACAATCACAAGTACAAATGCTTGACTGTTAAGCATTTTATTTTGTTGCTCCAATAATTCTTTTAGTATTATATAAGTCCAACACTGCAGTAATTTAAGATATGAAAACAAAGAAGCACTAAAAGGTCACCAGTTATGAAACAATAATACAGTAGCTTGAGTTCAGATACAATTAAGATTACAAATATTGAAAAAACATATAGATGTGTTTTTTTTTCGGTCAAATATGTTACCACAGGATGATAAAGATACCTATATGTATTAAACAAAAATTAGCCATTCTAACTTATGTTAGTGTCAGGGAGGCATTCTTTCCGGACCCTATGCAGATGACACAATCCGGGGTAAAGTGAGGAAACACAGAGAAAAAAGGCATGCAGGAGACGGGAATGAAAACAGGGGGGCATGTCCAAGGAGTGCTGGTGGTCAGGGGAGGTGTGAGCGAGGCAAACAATCCAGAGAGGAGTCAAAAGGGAAATCCAAAACGGCACGTAAGTCCAAAGCCGGGCAATCCATCCAAGACAGACGATTAAAACCAGAACCGGGTCGGGACCGGCAGGGGAGCGGTAGCAGGAGCAGGAACAGGAACAGGAACTAAAACCTGCCAGGCGCATCCAGGTCCCGGACTCGCTTGGTACGGGAACCAATGCAGAGCCTGGAATAGCGTCTGTGTCTGGCTTTTAAGGGAAACTGAAAAGGGGGCTGGAACAGGGAGCAGGTGCGGGAGATGAGTAAAAAACAAGGAAGGGCTGGAGCGCCCTTAGGAGGAGGGGTTTACAATTGTGACAGTTAGCTGAGCTCAGGTTTCTTTGGAATCAGCTTTACTTCAAATGTTTTCAAATTATTCAATCATTATTCAATAAAATACAGTATGCATATTAGAGTTCCCAGTGCTACACACAAAGTATATGATCAATAGATGTTTAATTACACTCAGGCTTTATAAGCAAGTTTATAAAGTTTCTTATTAATATATTTATGCAAAATAAAATATTTTTGCGAAGTTATTGACCATTTTAAAAATGATAGAATTCTGAATTAAAGGTCATGTACAGTAGAAAGGCAGTGAAAGTTTGTGTATTTTATTTTTTCTGTTAAATTTAATTTAATTTGGAATTTAATGTTTTGGAAGGCCTTGGTGGTTTTAATAATTAGGAAATCAAATACAAATAACACTTTATATAAAAATGTTTCTTTTTTCTTTAAAGTTGATCTATTTTCTGTAGACAGGTCACATCATTCAAGGTAATTGAGTTCCACTGTAAATTGATGTATTTGACCAGCTCTATCTGTTTAGTTAGGCCTACACAAGAGAAGTGGAGGTTGAGGTGAAGTTGGTTATCTGCACTAACTAAACCCTTCTTTGGTGTGAAGTGCAAGCTGGTGAAAAGGTGTAAACCATGCTCTAATATACAAATTAAATCTTTAGGCAAGAGGTGATTATACTGTTTAGTACACAGTACTAGATCAACTAAGCACATCAGAGGCCTGCCATTCATCACTTTTTGTACACCCTTGACAACAAATGCAGCATCACTTTGAGTGGGCAAGGTCTTCTACAGGCTGAAGACCTTAAGTCTTTTTCCAAGACACTTAAAAAGTAAATGAGACCTGAAGATTTATACTTAGAATTTTAACATATGAAATATTATTATTCATCAAGTCCTATCAAACTTCAAAGGAAATTAATCTATTCAGCCTGTGTCTGTAACCTATGAGGTTAAAATGTCTTCAAGAACTTGATAAGTCAGAAAATGACCACATAATGACCACTTTAAGTTATTATACTTCAAACTGCAAAGGAACAAGTATTCAGTGCTGAAAAGAAAAGAAAAGAAACACAACTTTTAAGCTGTGGAGCCTTTCTTTGGGTGTGAGAAAGAGAGGAAAATCAGCAGTTGATAAAGCATGAGAGAACAAAAGCCAGGAGTGGAGAGGAGGCGGGAGCAGGAGTGAAGCAGAGTGGACTTTCAGGTGGTATGAAGTTGAGAGAGGTGAAGAGAGGTGTGAAGTCAAAGCCTGCAAATGAATAGAGAGGAATAGATGAAAACAATTCTGTCATTGAGAGAAGGGGAAAAGAATAATCCTAATTTCAGGATAATTTTGTTTCAGATGTCTTTCTGCTATAGGAGTTGAGAAACCCTTCTTTGAGAATGCAGATGGAGACATCAGTGTGAGCATGCCCATTAGAGGTGAAATGAGAAACTGAGCTTGGAGAGATCTTTGATCCTCACAGTTCTGACATGTTCTCTGAAGTGGTCTCCCAGTCTCCTTCCTGTTTGCCTAATGTAGATGGCTGGGCATTTCCTGCAAGAGATGCAGTAAAGGTGCTAGAGGTACAAAATGTCATCTGAACTATATTTTAAACTATTTGAAATAAAGGGACTCAAATAATTCTATCATTGGATATATATTGCTGAATTTCAGTAAAGTCTGTAATGGTTCTGAAATGTTTTGACTCTAGACCATAGGCCACACAACAACTTCTTGAAACATTACAGTATATCTTCTGATGTTCTGTATTTTATGGGTGGCACTCATTTGTTCATGCTCTAACAGTATTTTATATGTTAGTCCTACTCTAGCACCTACACTATCATCTTTACCTCTCTTTAGGGAGAGGTAAAGGAATGTAGCATACCCTGCTGTAAGTGTTCTTTGCTTCATGTGTCAGGATCCGTACTGAGCAGTGCAGAGCCATTAGAAGAAGAGAGATGTCTTAAACTGCAAACACTGACTGACTTGCAAGGGTCATTGACATGACCTCTGCTGAAAAGTAGCTAATGACAGGGATTAACCCTGCTGTGACAATTGCAATAGGTTCTGAGAGCTATGACAAAATCACAGTTAATAATCTACTCAAATCTACTATTGTTGGAATTTATATTTTCTTTATGTTTGCACCATTGGTTGCACCAACACTGCAACCAAGATCATGTGAAACTGCATAGGATGCCATTGTATAGTAGTTCTAGATTTTCTGCAGTGTGTGACATTCTGACTGTTCCCAGATAAGCTAACCATCACAAAAAATATCAGAAATAAATTGATGTAGGAAAATGAAAAAAGAGGGCTAATATTAATACATTTAGACAGATGAGAAATTCCAAGGGGAAAGAGCTGTGAGAGTTCATGATGCAGGGCTGGACACAATTATGCATATACAGATGCAGCCATTCAAAGTGAGCGGTACAGACACGTACCGCAGGTAAGATGACACGGGGTACCGCGGTGCGTGATTGGTTGACTTTACTGTGCCCGTTGTAGATATTGAATTTTACCACTGAAGTGAAATCTTAGTAGCTGAGCATAAAAAGAATAGGAGCATACTGTAACGCGTGTGAAAGCCATAAACGATATTAATTTTGGAACGTAAACATACAGTATATAGCTGGTCTTGGTACTTTAAAGAAAAAAATACACACCAGTATTCCATTTCTCCCTAAACATTGTAAGCTTCGAAGTCTTAAACTAACGTGATACCGGAGTCAACAAGCATACTTTTAGAATTTGATTAAAAGGGAATATAATATGGAATCGCATATCTCAAGAAATTAATAACGATATAATTATATTCATGTTGCAAAAGAACTGCAACGGACATAAAAACTCCCTTGCTTTTAACAGAGCGTTCCATAATTTCTAACTACGAAAATGCCAGGTGAAAGGATTTGTAAACATATTTCGTTAAAGCAAGTCAGTTTTTTCCGCAACACATAAAATACATATTGATTAGAGATATCAAGTACATACAAGTCATTTTTTAAATGTTGTAGTTCGTCTTGAAAAAATGTTACGAGTACATCATCTATCAACAATCACACAGGTTCTGTTTCCATATTGCGGATATTGGTTAGGTATTATCAAATCCAGTGGCGCTGTTAGTTTACTGAGTCCCATGTCACATGGTCTGTGATTGAAACCTGTAAAATCGGTTTGGTTGAAATTGCATTGGAGATCTATGTTCTTCAAACCTGAAACATTTTCTCTGAAAGCATTTTCTTCGCAGTTTAACCGATCTTGTTACAGCATGTTACAGTTTACTATTATTAACCATATTAATTTTAAGTGCTTAATGTAAAATCTTGTAAAAATATATTTTCATTGTTCAAATATACATTAAGTCTGACTATCATATAATAAGTTAAATACAAAACTAAAGAAAAAATAGGGTTAAATATAATTCAAAATATTTTGCTAACAATGTTAACTGTTTATGAATAATAAAATGTATTAACTAAGGAGTAGGATGGCACAGTTGTTAGTATGTTTTTTGTTTTGTTTCTTTTTCATAAATACAACAGTAGTACCTGATGTTTAAGTGGCTTTCAAAATTAAATTATGCATGCAAACCTGTGAACTAGAAAGATAACTAAGATATCCATCCATTATATTCCATAATATCCATGAAATATATGGCGCTGAAATACAGTATGTGTGACACAGTGGTGGCCTGACACGGTGAGGTGCCCTGGCAGTTGTGTGATGCAGTGGTGGTCGGGTATGTAGAGGTGCACTGGCAGCTGTGTGTTGTGACGCAGTGGTGGCCTGGCACGGTGAGGTGCGCTGGCAGCTGTGTGATGCAGTGGTGGTCGGGTATGTAGAGGTGCACTGGCAGCTGTGTGTTGTGACGCAGTGGTGGCCTGGCACGGTGAGGTGCGCTGGCAGCTGTGTGGTGTGACGCAGTGGTGGCCTGGTACAGTGAGGTGCGCTGGCAGCTGTGTGGTGTGATGCAGTGGTGGCCTGGCACGGTGAGGTGCCCTGGCAGCTGTATGATGCAGTGGTGGCATGGCACGGTGAGGTGCGCTTGCAGCTATGTGACGCAGTGGTGGCCTGGCACGGTGAGGTGCCCTGGCAGCTGTGTGATGCAGTGGTGGTCGGGTATGCAGAGGTGCACTGGCAGCTGTGTGTTGTGACTCAGTGGTGGCCTGGCACGGTGAGGTGCGCTGGCAGCTGTGTGGTGTGACGCAGTGGTGGCCTGGTACGGTGAGGTGCGCTGGCAGCTGTGTGGTGTGACGCAGTGGTGGCCTGGCACGGTTACATGCACTGGCAGCTGTGTGGTGTGACGGCTGTCACAGCTGTCAGCGCACCTCACCGTGCCAGGCCACCACTGCGTCACACCACACAGCTGCCAGCACACCTCACCGTACCAGGCCACCACTGCATCACACAGCTGCCAGCGCACCTCACCGTGCCAGGCCACCACTGCGTCACAACACACAGCTGCCAGTGCACCTCTACATACCCGACCACCACTGCATCACACAGCTGCCAGCGCACCTCACCGTGTCAGGCCACCACTGCATCACACATACTGTATTTCAGCGCCATATATTTCATGGATATTATGGAATATAATGGATGGATATCTTAGTTATCTTTCTAGTTCACAGGTTTGCATGCATAATTTAATTTTGAAAGCCACTTAGACATCAGGTACTACTGTTGTATTTATGAAAAAGAAACAAAACAAAAAACATACTAACAACTGTGCCATCCTACTCCTTAGTTAATACATTTTATTATTCATAAACAGTTAACATTGTTAGCAAAATATTGTGAATTATATTTAACCCTATTTTTTCTTTAGTTTTGTATTTAACTTATTATATGATAGTCAGACTTAATGTATATTTGAACAATGAAAATATATTTTTACAAGATTTTACATTAAGCACTTAAAATTAATATGGTTAATAATAGTAAACTGTAACATGCTGTAACAAGATCGGTTAAACTGCGAAGAAAATGCTTTCAGAGAAAATGTTTCAGGTGTGAAGAACATAGATCTCCAATGCAATTTCAACCAAACCTGTTCCCACACACCCTGCCCCCACTACCATTAGAATATACACAAACATTTTAGCGTTTCATTCTGAGCAGAAGACCCTCACACCTGAAGAGTGCTGGCTGTGACGAATTAAACCGGTTTTACAGGTTTCAATCACAGACCATGTGACATGGGACTCAGTAAACTAACAGCGCCACTGGATTTGATAATACCTAACCAAAATCCGCAATATGGAAACAGAACCTGTGTGATTGTTGATAGATGATGTACTCGTAACATTTTTTCAAGACGAACTACAACATTTAAAAAATGACTTGTATGTACTTGATATCTCTAATCAATCCACGGGTCCCAGCACAAAACGAAAGTAAAACGCATACTGTTTCGCGCTTCTTATTAGTTGCTCAAAAGTAATTTGACCGTATGAAATGCATAATATAAACCTAGAAACATATACGTGAGCAGTACTTAAGCACTGTAGTATCGGTGTTAAGACATACCTCTCAAATACTGTAAATCAAGTTAAAAATACCTCAAGACCGATTCTGGTCGTAATGAAACCATGTTTCATGTATGTTTTCTTTTTCATCTTGAAATAACTCATTTCTAAATACCTTTTTCACTGTTAACATCTTGCAGCAACTTTGCGACAAAATATACACTCTGACAGTTCATCCTGCTACCAACATTAAATAAAACAAATCTTAAGATTTCTATATTTATGTCTTTATTTAGTGGTTTCATTAGTGACAAAGGCTAAACTTTTTTGGAAAAATGTATTTTATGTGTTGCAGAAAAAACTGACTTGCTTTAACAAAATATGTTTACAAATCCTTTACTGGCATTTTCGTAGTTAGAAATTATGGAACGCTCTGTTAAAAGCAAGGGAGTTTTTATGTCCGTTGCAGTTCTTTTGCAACATGAATATAATTATATCGTTATTAATTTCTTGAGATACGCGATTCCATATTATATTCCCTTTTAATCAAATTCTAAAAGTATGCTTGTTGACTCCGGTATCACGTTAGTTAAAGACTTCGAAGCTTAAAATGTTTAGGGAGAAATGGAATACTGGTGTGTATTTTTTTCTTTAAAGTACCGGGACCAGCCATATACTGTATGTTTATGTTAAGATTTCCCTTCAGTGGTAAAATTAGATATGAATATTCAATACTTAAATGGGCACAGTTAAGACATTAAATATACATATACATATTGTATACAGTACAGTTTGCATACGGTAATATGTTTATGTTACGCGATTAAAAAATAAATAAATAAATAAAACTGGAAGGTCCAGCACCAGCTGGATTCAAACACACAACCTGCCAGTTGGTAGTCACGCACCTAGACCAGTAGGCTACAAGACAGCTCGCATGAACAGGCAGGCGAAACAGCCCTACACAGCCCTGCCGCAATACACGGATATAATCATACCGTTATTAAATTCTTGAGATACGCGATTCCATATTATATTCCCTTTTAATCAAATTCTAAAAGTATGCTTGTTGACTCCGGTATCACGTTAGTTAAAGACTTCGAAGCTTACAATGTTTAGGGAGAAATGGAATACCGGTGTATATTTTTCCTTGTGATATTTTAAGCTCTAGTTGAATGATAGGTGTCGCATTTTAAATCATTTTCGTAGTTAGAAATTATGAAACGCCCTGTTAAAAGCAAGGAAGTTTTTATGCCCGTTGAAGTAAAACAAAATGCCTGACAAAGTATGGCTTGGACAGATTCCAAGTGCTTGTACAAATGTGCTAAAGAAATTATACTTTGAGTATACAGCTTGTCCAAAGTCATCCATTATTAATACTATTAGTAATATCTTCAGTAAAGGCTTTGATGCATAAATATTTCTGATAAAGGTAGGTTCTGTTAGTCACGTGACACACGTGAACCGCGTGATACCCCGGTGGGCGTGTTGCGGTATGCCGCGAAATACCTCACCCATTTTGAATGGCTGCATCTGTATAGTGCAATTAAAAAAGCACAAACCTGAGGATAAAAAAGCTCAACTGAAAATTATACAGTATGAGGGGCTCAATGTGTGGTAAAGACATTAAGGAAAATGATGGTGATCTGGAGTGCTGATTTAAGGGTGGTAATGTTGGGATTCGTGGTTACTATAATTTCTTTAATGGGCTTTGCAAAGGCTTTCATGAGAGGAGGTATAAATCACCAGTCAAGAATGTAGCCGGTGCCATTACAGAGATCAAATTTCAGAAGTATTACAAAGTATTTTTATTAATATATTTTCTTTTTAAGTATACTGGAGAACAAAAATGAAGTGAAGAACTCTTAAATATTTAATCTTCATTAGACAAAGCCCTTTTTAATGTGAAAGGTAAATTTTAAATTTTTTTATTGTCCTTTTGGATTGCTTTCAGGATATATCTGTTTTTAAGTAGCTGTCTCTTTATTTTTTGTTCAAAGGCAGTATAAATCATGATAAAAGTGTTGTGTGATATGGTGGGCAGGAGTACATTTTATTTTAACCTGTACTGTAACAGTGGTAATCCAAGAAAGGGAATGTATATGTATATTGATTTGTATACTGTGTATACTGTATGGTGGAAATGATTAAAATGCAATAAATGTTATTGGTTTTGGTATTCTTTTTGTTACAGATGCAGCCATTCAAAGTGTGCAGTACAGACACGTACCGGAGGTAATTGGCTACGGTGCATTGTGATGCACGATGACGCGCGGTATCGGTTGACCGACAGGGGCACTCGTGGTCCGTTGGTCTGTCTTAGAAAGATTTACAGTAAACGTCTTTACAGTGCCCGTTGTAGTATTGAATATTTATATGGAATTTTACCACTGAAGGGAAATCTTAGTAGCTGAGCATAAAAAGAATAGGAGCATACTGTAACGCATGTGAAGGCCATAAACAATATTAATTTTGGAACATAAACATACAGTATATGGCTGGTCTCGGTACTTTAAAGAAAAAATACACACCAGTATTCCATTTCTCCCTAAACATTTTAAGCATCAAAGTCTTTAACTAACGAGATACCGGAGTCAACAAGCATACTTTTAGAATTTGATTAAAAGGGAATATAATATGGAATCGCGTATCTAAAGAAATTAATAACGATATAATTATATTCATGTACCGCAACACAAGAATAGTACACGCTGTACAGTACATTGTCTGTTGATAATGTTTCTGTAGTGATTTTTCAGCACTCTGCATGTGACCTTGCTGGTGGTGCTGTGGGTTAGGTTCCTGACTCCCATGTCACATGGGCTGTGATCGAATCCCACTGTGGAACCATTACTCTTTTTTTTAACAAACATTTCTTTGAAAAAATGAAATGTTTCCCTTGGTCAGAGATTAAATAAAACCTCACTCGCACCAAACAAATTTATATTTCTAAATATCACAACATGATCGAATTTAAGTCATTTTAATAACAATGAATAGTCACCTAGGCGTTACAATATAAACACGTTTGCGTTTTGATTTAAATCGCAAATGCAGGTTTAAATATGTGTTTTTTGATTCACAATCAGACAAATGCAACAAAAATGCAAATATATCTTTGTCTTCTAAGTATCTTAATAAACTTTCAGCATAGCTTTCTCCCCATTTAGATATATTTTTCTTGGGATCTTGGGATCAAATGTGGAAAGCTTAGATTGTAATTGTTTTTATTTTTTAAATACATTGCAAAGTTAAAGTAAGTTAAAACCTTGATTTTATATATCACCTTTAAAAGTGGAATCTCCAAGCAAAGTAAATACCCAACACCGATTGTACCCATCTGTCATGCTAATAAAGCACCTTGAATTGAATTGAATTGAATTGAGGGAGGGAGGGCGAGCGAGAGAGCCAGGACAGACAGGCAAATAAGATACACTCCACAGACATTCACAACAGCGACATATCATAAAACGTTTGCACATATAGTTAAGTTATTACTTGGTTTTCAAAGTGCAATGAAATACAATACTGTTGTTGTTGCTGTTATTGTTGTTTTTATCCTGTAAAGCGTTTTGAGAAGCCAACTTTAAAGGCAATATATAAAAGCGCTGAATCTTATGGAATGTGTTCCGCCGGGGATTCAAAAAAAATATTTTTTTTAATCGTGTATCTAAGGAAATAGCAGTATAACTTTGTTCATGCACAAACAGTGGCATGTTACATTATTAATTTGGGTGTCTCCTCTTGCCAGAAAGCTCTAAATTGCATTTTGAGTGCGGTTTTTGACTTTTTCTAAATAAAGCTGATACAGTTTAGATTTATTTTAAACTGTATTACAGCAGCACAATGGACAATGCAACGTAAATTGCAAAAATGCACTTGGAATCTGTCCAAGCCCTACTTTGTCAGGCATTTTCTTTTACTGCAACGGACATAAAAACTCCCTTGCTTTTAACAGAGCGTTTCATAATTTCTAACTACAAAAATTATTTAAACTGCGACACTTATCATTCATTCCATTCCATTCCATTATCAGTCTTCCATTTCTCCCTAAACATTTTAAGCATGAAAGTTTTATGAAACGGTACCCAAATATGCGATTGCTGTATGGAATGAATTTTAATTTTAAAAAATTATTTAACATGAAAATTAAGCTGTTTACATCTTCCGCCTGAGAACAGTCACCCGTTGCTACCCAACACAGAAACACAGCCACTAACTAGCAAAGAGAGGACATTAGCTAGCCAATATGATAAAGAAATTAATGATTATTTTATTTCTTTTGCACATTTATTTGAACATTTCCATCGATTGTACAAGCACTTGGAAACTGTCCAATCCCTAGTTCATCAGGCATTTTCTTTTACACTGCGGGCATTCTCCTGGTCTGGCGCCGATCTGTGTCTTCTAGGATATAATGCCAGCGAACTCTTGTTTTTATGTCCACTATAACAGACAATCTCCTTTGCTTTTAACTGAGTGTCTAACACCTCTGATTGGAGAAAAAAGACGTGCTGGTTTGCTATACATACTGTACCAGGAAGATGATTTCTTTCTATTCGAAACATGTATTTTAAAAGTTTAAGAAGTAAAAACCTTACAGCGTACACAGATTTCTAAACTGATCAGGATTGTTATCTTTGTCTTATCCATAATAATGTTCACCGCTCTGTCCAGCAAATTAATAATAAACTTTATTTTATATAGCGTTTTAAACGAATAAGTAATTAGATTGCTCATAAACCTAATCGCTTTTTCTACATAAACACAGCGTGATTGCTCTCTGAAAATGCTTTTTCTTTTTATTTAGGCTCAGATTTCAACTATAGATCGTATTATTATAAACTTTCTTGGAAAAATGTATTTTATGTAAACCATGTTCGCTATTAATTCATTTAGGGCTAGAATATGTTCATTGTCTTCCAATCGAGTCGAGTTGACATTAGAAGCTTGCCACGCCTGGACTGTTACACCAACGCATTAGCATGTTAAAGCGATTTCATTGAGGAGCCTAGCTTTCTTAACTAATAAGTACTGAACTTCCTTGGTTTTGGAGGGGGAGGTGTCTTTCGCTGGAAATCTCGCCCCCTTCTACTCTGATAATACCTGTGAAACCGGTTTAACTCGTCACAGCCAGCACTCCCGCAGAGAGGGGGGTTGTACTCATTAATGTCTTAGCCGGAACACATCGTTATATCTCATTTTGTATTTCTATAAAAAAATCGTTTGCCCAGCTTAACACTATTGCTGTTGTTTTTATCCTGTAAAGCGTTTTGAGGAGCACAGCTTTCTCACCACTTAGATTACTTTTTGATACCATCCTTACACAAAGCAGAAACTTCTTGTATTTTCCGATGACATACAAGTGGAAAGATTACAGATTTTAATCGTCTTTTTTCTGAACCAGGGAAAATCTGATCATGTTTCTCTATAACAATAATAAAAAACTTTATTTTACATATCACCTTTAAAAGTGGCATCTCAAAGCAATACAGTAGATGTAAACCACAGATTACAAAGTAAATACCCAGACAAACGCAAACGCGTTTTTAATAAAATGCTTTTATTCATTCAGCAGAGAGAGAGCGTAAAACCTGGGAGTAACAGTTGTTCCTTTTTCTGATCACTCGCTCTCTGGATAAACGTCTCACCTGTCCCGTTCTTTGTTTTCCTAATTTGCTGATTATGCCTTCTGCGATCCACTCCTGCCCTCTCACCTAAAGAAGACTATTTTAAATTTCTTTGCGCGGTCCATTGTGCAATTAACCCTTGTATGTGCTGTCCTTAAGGTGATATCACATAAAGGTGATATGTAAAATATTTTTTTTATTATTGTTATAGAGAAACATGATCAGGTTTTCCCCGGTTCAGAAAAAAATATCTAAAGTATACTAGTTTGTCACTAGTATACTTTTAATACAGTCTTTGCTGTGCTCTAGAGGATCCTTATGATATTTCGAGCTCTGGTTGAATGATAAGTGTCGCAGTTTAAATCATTTTCGTAGTTAGAAATTAAGGAACGCTCTGTTAAAAGCAAGGGAGTTTTTATGTCCGTTGCAGTTTTTTTGCAACATGAATATAATTATATTGTTATTAATTTCTTGAGATACGCGATTCCATATTATATTCCCTTTTAATCAAATTCTAAAAGTATGCTTGTTGACTCCGGTATCACGTTAGTTAAAGACTTCGATGCTTAAAATGTTTAGGGAGAAATGGAATACTGATGTGTATGTTTTCTTTAAAGTACCGAGACCAGCCATATGCTGTATGTTTAAGTTCCAAAATTAATATCATTTATGGCCTTCACACGCGTTGCAGTATGCTCCTATTCTTTTTATGCTCAGGCACTAAGATTTCCCTTCAGTGGTAAAATTCCATATAAATATTCAATACTTAAACGGGCACAGTTAAGACATTAAATATACATATACATACTGTATACAGTACAGTTTTCATACGGTAATATGTTTATGTTCCTAAATCAATCTCTTTTATAAGCATGTGAAAGGCATGGTGAATCGATTCTCAAAAATTACTGTACTTTGCATGATTGGAAACAAATGCGTGATTGTGAAATGCTGTGGTGTTACTTTTACAAAGACGGTCAATGAAAAAAAGAATGTTGACCAGGGCAATACTTTTAGTTTACACTTACAGCTTGTCCAAGGTCATTCATTATTAATACTATTAGTAATATCTTCATAAAAGACTTTGATGGCGACAGTTCAAACATGAGAGGTTGAGCTTTATTAGCTCTACCTTGCAGAAATTCCGGGTACTATTATTTTGCTTGTCGTATTATAGGAGAATTTACGGTAACTAGCGGTATTTACCGGTAACTCGCGGTAGACTGCGTTAAGCGCACTGGAAAATAATGCGGTATCGCCCGCGCATTTTGAATGGCTGCATCTGTATGTTTTTAAAGCCTCTCATATATACAGTATATAGTAGTTCAGGTGGGTAGCTGCGTCAGCATGCGTAGGCTGCAAAGGAACAAGTAATAGGTTTATTCCATGCTCTCTATTTAATTCTCTAATTCTCTCCGTTCATTGTAGGTTTCATTTCACACCTCTCTTCACCCATCCTGACTTCACACCTCCTGATTGGTCTCTCTTTCTGTCCCTAGCTCCCACCCCTCGCTCCTCCTCTCTCCCAGCTTTTGTTCTCCCGCGACATTACCTTTGCCTACTTTGCCTACATCAATACCATCCAGCCCTTACTTCTAAGGAGGAAGCTGGAAGAGATGCAAGTCGATGCCTCCACGACCTCGTGGATCACTGACTACCTGACAGGCAGACCACAGTCTGTGAGACTTCAGAACTGTGTGTCTGAACAGGTAGTGAGTAACACAGGGGCACCTCAAGGGACAGTTCTTTCTCCATTCCTCTTCACCCTCTATATTTCGGACTTTAAGTACAACTCAAAGTCATGCCACCTGCAGAAGTTTTTAGATGACTCTGCAATTGTGGGATGTATCAAGGGTGAGCAGGAGGAGGAGTACAGAGGACTGGTCAGCAGCTTTGTGGAGTGGTGTGGGGTGAACCACTTGGAACTGAATGTTACAAAGACCAAGGAACTGGTGGTAGATTTCAGGAGGAAAAAGGTCAAACCTACTCCTGTCTACATCCATGGGAGTGGCGTGGAGATGGTGGACTCGTACAAGTACCTGGGAGTGCACGTCGACGATAGACTGGAATGGTCTAAGAACATCGAGGCCATCTATAAGAAGGGACAGAGCCGACTTTACTTCTTGAGGAGGCTCAGGTCCTTCAATGTGTGCAGTAAGATGCTACACATGTTTTATCAGTCGGTGGTAGCGAGTGCCATTTTCTACGCAGTGGTGTGCTGGGGCTCTGGGATTAGAGCAGTAGATTCCAAAAGGCTGAACAAGCTCATCAGGAGAGCAAGCTCTGTCATTGGGTCTGACCTGGACCCCTTGGAGGTACAGATGCAGCCATTCAAAATGGGTGAGGTATTTCGCGGCATACCCCGGTGGGCGTGTCACAGTATCATGCGGTATCACGCGGGTTCACGTGTGTCACGTGACTAACTATCCGGCGTCGCCTTGTAAAACCGCCAGGGGGAGCTTAACCTCTCATGTACAGCATTTGAGCCTTTAATTTTGAACTGTGTATTACAGCATGTTAATCATCAGTCATTCAAATGTTGGTATATTTTATGAAAGCAAGATTGCTCAGTTGGACAAAAGTACACAACCTACCTTTATCAGAAATATTTATGCATCAAAGCCTTTACTGAAGATATTACTAATAGTATTAATAATGGATGACTTTGGACAAGCTTTATACTCAAAGTATAATTTCTTTAGCACATTTCTACAAGCACTTGGAATCTGTCCAAGCCATACTTTGTCAGGCATTTTGTTTTACTTCAACGGGGCATAAAAACTTCCTTGCTTTTAACAGGGCGTTTCATAATTTCTAGCTACGAAAATGATTTAAAATGCGACACCTATCATTCAACTAGAGCTTAAAATATCACAAGGAAAAATACACACCGGTATTCCATTTCTCCCTAAACATTGTAAGCTTCGAAGTCTTTAACTAACGTGATACTGGAGTCAACAAGCATACTTTTAGAATTTGATTAAAAGGGAATATAATATGGAATCGCGTATCTAAAGAATTTAATAACGGTATGATTATATCCGTGTACTGGCAGGACTGTGTAGGGCTGTTTCGCCTACCTGATCATGCGAGCTATCTTGTAGCCTACTGGTCTAGGTGCGTGACTATCAACTGGCAGGTTGTGTGTTCGAATCCAGCTGGTGCTGGACTTTTATTTTAACAAACATTTCTTCGAAAAAATAGGTAAGCGATATTATGGACAATCAATTGACTTTTATATTTCAAAATATCGCAACATGATCGATATTTGCGATATTTTGAACATATCTTCCCTTCTGACAGCGGTTCCTGCTTCTATTGTGTGTGTGTGTGCAACAGTAAATTTTTATAGAGAAATGGAGGCTGGACAGTATGCGTTACAATATAAACATTTATATTGATTTAAATCGTGTTCTGATTTAAATCGCAAACACGTGTTTAATTATGTGTTTTTTAATCATGATCAGGCTAATGCATTTCTACATTTTCTGTATGAATCAGCTTAGAGGTTCATACAGAAAGACAGCTTGCGTTTAAATTGAGTGTAAGGTAATTTATGCTTCTAAAGTCATGGTCAGTATTGTTGTACTGTGCTGTACTGTGTCACATTATTTTATAGCGTTTTTATTGCGTTATTAAATCCGGTGGCGCTGTGTTAGTTTCCTGACTCACATTATTTAAACTGCGACACTGATTCATCTCTAAATAAACTTTATTTTATATAGCGTTTTAAGCGAATAGGTAATTAGATTGCTCATAAACCTAATCACTTTTTCTACATAAACACAGCGTGATTGCACTCTGAAAATGCTTTTCCTTTATTTTTAAAGTAGGCTCAGATTTCAACTATAGATCGTATTATTATAAACTTTCTTGGAAAAATGTATTTTATGTAAACCATGTTTGCTATTAATTCATTTAGGGCTAAAATACGTTCATTGTCTTCTAATCGAGTCGAGTTGACATTGGAAGCCTGCCACTCCCGGACCGTTAAACTAACGCATTAGCACGTCAAAGCCCATTGAGCCAGTATTGGCTTTAGTATCCCCCCCTTCTCCCCTCAATTCAATTCAATTCAAGGTGTTTTATTTGCATGACAGATGGGTACAAGCAGTGTTGGGTACTGTATGTATATTGTAACGCTTACGGCAGACAGGCACTGTGTAGGAGCCGACGCACCAGAGCAGCGCCTGCAATTTTTATATTTATAACTTAGTTTTTAAAATTAGTCAAGCAATACGAAGCATCTCCTTTTACTTAGTGACTGAGCATACTGCAACGCGTGTGAAGCCCATAAACGATATTAATTTTGGAACTTAAACATACAGTATATGGCTGGTCTCGGTACTTTAAAGAAAACATACACACCAGTATTCCATTTCTCCCTAAACATTTTAAGCATCGAAGTCTTTAACTAACGCAATACCGGAGTCAACAAGCATACTTTTAGAATTTGATTAAAAGGGAATATAATATGGAATCGCGTATCTCCAGAATTTAAAGACCAGACAATCCCAAACTCGTTTTCAATAAAATTATTTTATTCATTCAGCAGTTTGTGAGAGGGACATCCAGCAGGGAGAGACACACACACCGGTTTTCATTGACAACATTGTTTTTTTTTCAATTCCTCTTGTCTAACAGGAATGTTTTGTTTGTGGACAGACTGTTAGACAAGAGGAAAAGACCGCCTCCTCCTACGAAGCATTTCGTTGATCCGATCATGAATTCTTTTCCAGTCGTACGCAGCAAGGGTTGAGAATCTCCGATTCACCATCGTACTAATGGTTTCCCGGAGATTGGGTTAAAAAAAAACAAAAAACATACTAACAACTGTGCCATCCTACTCCTTAGTTAATACATTTTATTATTCATAAACAGTTAACATTGTTAGCAAAATATTTTGAATTATATTTAACCCTATTTTTTCTTTAGTTTTGTATTTAACTTATTATATGATAGTCAGACTTAATGTATACTTGAACAATGAAAATATATTTTTACAAGATTTTACATTAAGCACTTAAAATTAATATGGTTAATAATAGTAAACTGTAACATGCTGTAACAAGATCGGTTAAACTGCGAAGAAAATGCTTTCAGAGAAAATGTTTCAACCAAACCTGTTCCCACACACCCCGCCCCCACTACCATTAGAATATACACAAACATTTTAGCGTTTCATTCTGAGCAGAAGACCCTCACACCTGAAGAGTGCTGGCTGTGACGAATTAAACCGGTTTTACAGGTTTCAATCACAGACCATGTGACATGGGACTCAGTAAACTACAGTAACACCGTATTTGATAACGCTTTAAAAACGCTATAAAATAATGTGACTTGGCACAGAACAAGTTTACAGCACAGTACAAAGATAAATGCTGACCATGACTTTAGAAGCATAAATTGCCTTACACTCAATTTAAACACAAGCTGTCTTTAGCCCTCTAAGCTGGTTCATACAGAAATGTAGAGATCTAGGCTCAGAACACACAGCTTCATTAGCGAATACATATGCAGGACAACTAGAGAAGACGTTTTACAGAGGATGGATTTTTAGAAACATCCCATCAGACATCCCATCATATTCACAACGTGAAATCTAGAAAATAATATTACGTAACCAAAATCCGCAATATGGAAACAGAACCTGTGTAATTGTTGATAGATGATGTATTCGTAACATTTTTTCAAGACGAACTACAACATTTAAAAAATGACTTGTATGTACTTGATATCTCTAATCAATCCACGGGTTCCAGCACAAAACGAAACTAAAACGCATACCGTTTCGCGCTTCTTATTAGTTGCTCAAAAGTAATTTGACCGTATGAAATGCATAATATAAACCTAGAAACATATACGTGAGCAGTACTTAAGCACTGTAGTATCGGTGTTAAGACATACCTCTCAAATACTGTAAATCAAGTTAAAAATATCTCAAGACCGATTCTGGTCGTAATGAAACCATGCAAGGGAGTTTTTATGTCCGTTGCAGTTCTTTTGCAACATGAATATAATTATATCGTTATTAATTTCTTGAGATACGCGATTCCATATTATATTCCCTTTTAATCAAATTCTAAAAGTATGCTTGTTGACTCCAGTATCACGTTAGTTAAAGACTTCGAAGCTTACAATGTTTAGGGAGAAATGGAATACCGGTGTGTATTTTTTTCTTTAAAGTACCGAGACCAGCCATATACTGTATGTTTATGTTAAGATTTCCCTTCAGTGGTAAAATTAGATATGAATATTCAATACTTAAACGGGCACAGTTAAGACATTAAATATACATATACATATTGTATACAGTACAGTTTGCATACGGTAATATGTTTATGTTACGCGATTAAAAAATAAATAAATAAAACTGGAAGGTCCAGCACCACCATTATGTTTATATGGTTGTTTTTGTTGGTTGGTTGTTATTATGGTTATTAATAATACGATCTATAGTTGAAATCTGAGCCTAAATAAAAAGAAAAAGCAAGTGATTAGGTTTATGAGCAATCTAATTACTTATTCGTTTAAAACGCTATATAAAATAAAGTTTATTATTAATTTGCTGGACAGAGCGGTGAACATTATTATGCATAAGACAAAGATAACGATCCTGATCAGTTTAGAAATCTGTGTACGCTGTAAGGTTTTTACTTCTTAAACTTTTAAAATACACGTTTTGAATAGAAAGAAATCCTCTTCCTGGTAGTGTGTATAGCACACCAGCACGTCTTTTTTCTCCAATCAGAGGGGTGTCAGATAGTGGCAGCCAATCACCATTCTGCGTTGGGTAGCAACGGGTGACTGTTCTCAGGCGGAAGATGTAAACAGCTTAATGTTCGTGTTAAATAATTTTTTTTAATTCAATTAAACAGGCACAGTTAAGACATTAAATATACATATACATACTGTATACAGTACAGTTTGCATACGGTAATATGTTTATGTTACGCGATTAAAAAATAAATAAATAAAAATGAAATGTCCAGCACCAGCTGGATTCGAACACACAACCTGTCAGTTGGTAGTCACGCACCTAGACCAGTAGGCTACAAGACAGCTCACATGATCAGGTAGGCGAAACAGCCCTACACAGTTCTGCCGCATATAATCATACCGTTATTAAATTCTTTAGATACGCGATTCCATATTATATTCCCTTTTAATCAAATTCTAAAAGTATGCTTGTTGACTCCGGTATCACGTTAGTTAAAGACTTCGAAGCTTACAATGTTTAGGGAGAAATGGAATACTGGTAGGCTACAAGACAGCTCGCATGATCAGGTAGGCGAAACAGCCCTACACAGTTCTGCCGCATATAATCATACCGTTATTAAATTCTTTAGATACGTGATTCCATTTTATATTCCCTTTTAATCAAATTCTAAAAGTATGCTTGTTGACTCCGGTATCACGTTAGTTAAAGACTTCGAAGCTTACAATGTTTAGGGAGAAATGGAATACTGGTGTGTATTTTTTTCTTTAAAGTACCAAGACCAGCCATATACTGTATGTTTACGTTCCAAAATTAATATTGTTTATGGCCTTCACACGCGTTACAGTATGCTCCTATTCTTTTTATGCTCAGCTACTAAGATTTCCCTTCAGTGGTAAAATTCAATATCTACAACGGGCACAGTAAAGACGTTTACAGTAAGTCTTTCTACGACAGACCAACGGACCACGAGTGCCCCTGTCGGTCAACTAATCACGTACCGCGGTATCGCGTGTCATCATACCTGCGGTGTCTGTACCGCGCACTTTGAATGGCTGCATCTGTAGTGGCTGAGAGGAGAATGATGTCCAAACTAGAGGCCATCATGGACAACTTCTCCCATCCCCTCTATGACAGGCTTGCAGGAATGAAGAGCACGTTCAGCAATAGACTGATTCATCCACGGTGCGACAGGGAGCGCTACAGGAGGTCATTCTTGCCGTCTGCCATAAGACTGTACAACGCAAACACCTTGTGTCTCGGCAGAAGCAACATCGACAGTGACCTGTTTCTGGACTAAACGCATATACACATCTACTGCTACATCTGTTCTCTTTCTTTTTCTTTTTCTTTTTCCCGTTTACAACCACTTTTGTGCAATATATGCCAGGGACCTGTGCAATACATTTATATTTATATCTATGGTTACATCTATATTTATATTCATATGTGTGATACGATTTTTCTGTGTACTGTTCTGTTCTAGTTTGCTCTTGTGTGTCCGGACTGTGAGTAACTCTTGTATTGTATTGTATGTATTGTACTATTATTATATAATTCGTTACACTGTGGCTGTGTTGTATGTGTTAAGCTGCTGTTGCACTGCAATTTCCCTCACGGGATCAATAAAGTATCTATCTATCTATCTATCTATCTATCTATCTATCTATCTATCTATCTATCTATCTATCTATCTATCTATCTACTGCCCTGTCTTTCTCACACCTGAAGAAGGCTCCACAGCCGAAATATTGTGTTTTTCTTTCTTCTCTTTTCAACACGGAATAAACCTATTACTTTTTCCTGTACAGTAGATATATTGATTGCTCTGGAAAACATAACCTTTATTATAATAGAATATGATTTGCAATGAATGTGAATATTTACTATTTACTACTGCTATAAACTTAGAAATACTAATTATAGTCTCGTAAAAAGAAAAAAAAGGTATGAAGCTCAAAATTCAATGAATATAATAATTTTCACATCCTATATAAGAATAAGGAAGTGTTCAATGTATACAGTATATCTAAGGCATCATGTTCTGATAGAAAGTTCTGTGACCATACTTTTTTATTTTCTTTCAAGCTTTGACTTCAATTTCAATGAAGCTTTAATGATGACATGTGCTGTGCTAACTCATTAGTAAACGCCTTACCAGCTTTGGAAAATCAGACTCCTGGTGTTCAAATACTTCCTGGAGAATGAATATATTGACCTTCAAAATGGATAAAAAATAGCATTACAAACAAATTGGACTTCATTCCACTGATTCCCCTTTTCAATGTTTCATTTTCTTTATCTCACTTTATCTTGTACTATACTTTGTGGTGTACAGTATATTCCTCAAATCCTAACCATAACTCTTTAGAATTAACGAGATAAATACATGGATTTTTTAAATAATCCTAAACCAGTAAATCAATAACATAACAATGACATCTGGAATAAACCTTTGCTTGAGCCACTTTAAACCACCTGCCCTTAAACTACATCTTAAGGCGAAATTCTTGGCACGCCTAATAGATTTCAGCTGAATTGACAGTCTGCTCACAGGTCTCTAATGGAATTGCTGAGCAATCCTACATGACAGAGAGCACACTTTCACATGGTGCCAAGATGACTGCAGTGAGCTTACTGTCTGGAATATTAACACAGGCTGGAAAGCCTGTAACCACACAGAAAGCCAATCCTGTGAACATCCACACAGCAGGATGCAGCTGTGCAGGACGGTATGTGCTCATAAGAGGAAACTTGGCAGTTGTACATGAAAAAAATAGTTCATTTTAATTTATCTAAAATATTAATTCATTTAAATTAATACCAATACTTTTCACAGACAGAAAAATTACACATTAGAGTACTATCAAAAAAAACAGACAAGCCGAAATTAGGTAAAAATGGAGATGTGAAAACATTTGAAAAACAAACAAATCAGCCATAAATGTATCACATTTAAACTCAGATGACAGACAGAAGCATAACGTTCTTTACATTTACAATAGTCCCTCTTGCACCCCACATGTAATACTTTCTAACCCCAAAAAAACATTAAACATACCCAACTGCTGAAATAGTTCATATTAGATTAATTCAAATCTGATTTAGGAAGATATTCGTACTCAAAACATACACAGTATAGCTAGTAAGAATACCCCTCTCTGTGTTCTTCTACTCTTTAAAATAGACAACTTGGCCTGATCCAGAAAAACAAATGCACTTTTTCCTTTCTTATACTACTTTTTCACTTCACTCTAAAGGTAAATACACTGTCGTGGAAAGGAACTACCAGCCCAGTGCACAGGTCTTTTAGGACAAAGAATAGAGTCTGTAATCTCACACAGAACAGAAAGCAATGGTAAAACACTCTCCCTTAACAATACACGCAAGCAGGTTGGTGAAGTTTCCAAAATAGTGTGCAGCATTCTGCACTGCAAATCAAATCCTCTTTCATAGTGGTGGCTTCTATAAATTCCTCCATTCAGGAGTTATTGAGTGTTCAGTGCAGTGGTATCTACTCTTACTGGTATGTGTGAAGAAGTTCTTTAGGAGCTCATAATTCTTAATCTTTGTGCAGTGCTTATAGAGTTCCATTTCTTTCAGTGACACTGTATTAGAAAGTATAAAATATCTTCAACCTACAGAAGTGTCAATGTGACTTGTCAGCTCATTATTTCAGAAATGACTTCTGGGTATTAAAGCAACAACAAAAGTGCCAGAACCTAACCTAGAATGGACATGGCAAGTTAGAAATGTACACTATAGGAAGGTAGAAAGATATAATCCCAAATAATAACAAATAAAAATCAGAACATATTCTAAAAAAACAAAACCTTTTAAACCTCCTTCTTTAAGCATTACTTTTTACTTTACTTATAAGAAATACATTTCTCTCACTACTATTCATTTTCCTTATTTAGTGAGCAATAATTTTCAGCTTAGTTGTCAGTTTTGAACCTATTCCTTCAACCCCATCCAGTTTTCCTTTACCACTTCTTTTCCTCCTAAATGTACTAATGGGTTCCTGAAATCTACCTGCTCCTGAAAGGTCCAGAGGTTTGCTTTTTTTCACGTTCCCACTTCAGATGCAGATTGCCTTTAGTCCAATTACCATCACCAGACACTCTCTTTAATGGTTTTCAACATTTAAAACTTGTAGTGTATATCAAATGTGAACATTACACACTTTTTATCATCCACATAGCACCACTTTGACAGGCTTGAAGGGCATATTTGGAATAACCTGGACAGGCCAGGCAGGCCGCATGATGCTACAGTGGTTAGCATTGCTGTCTTGCAGTGCTGAAACCCTGAGTTCAGTTTTGGACCTGGGGTGCTATCTGCTTGGATTCTGTATGTTCTCCCTGTGTTCACATGGGTCTCTCCCTGGTGCTCCAGTTTCCTTCCACAGTCTAAAGACCTACTTGTAGGTTAATTTGGGCCTGGAAAAACTGTCCTAATGTGATTCTGTGTGTGTCTGTGTTTGTATCTTTCTACACTGTGATGGACTGCCATCTCATCTACGCTGAATGCTGCTTTGCGCTTGTTGCTTGCACCCCTACAATCCTGAATCAGATGAGGCAATTAGAAAAAGGATGGACAGATCGACAGGCCAGTCAGAAACATGCATATAAGGGGCTTGATAAATGTATATAGATGTAATATTCCAGAAATAGCACAACCACCTAAAATTTTCCTAGGAACTAGAATGCGGACTTAAAAGCTAACTACACCTATCAGTTTAAACACACTAAAAACATTACTATAAAGTAACTATATTATCTCAAAAAGGTAGCTGAGGTGTCAAATACCCAGGGAGTACTGAAAAGACGCCTATGGTCTACACTGTCTAAAGCTTTTTCATAGCTAATAATTTGTAAGTAATACAAACTAAAACTGTTGCATGAAAACAGGCCTGTCAGGCACACAGTATATTAGCCCTGCCTGCAAAACAAACCTCATCTCAATTCTCAGATGGTTTGCCAAAGCCTTGGACAAATCTTATAATGCGAGTAGAGAAAACGGACAGGACACCATTTGTGATGTTTCACAGGTCTCATATTTTACTAGCAATGTCAATACTAAACAACAGCAGCTCACAGGCATTGTCCAAAATGCACTCTTTGAAGACTTTGTGAACATTGGTTCATTCAACTCACCTGAAAATGGAAAATAAATTACACTAGGAGAGTTTTCAGATGATCCCTTATGGTAGCATAAGGCACAAATACAGTAACTCATAGAGGGAACTACCAACCCTCCTGAGAACACTCATAGATAGGCAGTCTCCCAACTCACGCCTCCCACCTTCTTGCCCCCACACCAGAAAGCTCCTGCGGAGTCAGCTGTACTTTAGGTTGTTCCCTTTCCTGTTCAGGAACCTGGGGTTTACCCTCAAGGAACAAGCAGGATACCATTGCCTCATCCAAACCCTCAGATCTAAACAAGTGAGAGTATAAATCCGTGGCCGTATTCCAAACCTTCCTAGAATCATAAATCAGCAGTTCTCTAAAAGTGCATCAATCTGAAGAACTAAAACAGTAGTTATGCCTTAAATAAACAATGCATGTGCAAATATGTAAAATAAACAATACATCATAACTCTTGTTTGGCAAATTAAGAATGCAAATATGATTAATGAAAAATCCTTCATCACACCACTTTGGAAAGTAAATCTTTTACTTTGATTCTTAAGTAAATTCTTTACTTAAATAGATTGGCAATTATAAATTACATTTGTGGTCTATATACAATAGATGCATTTCAGAAATTACTTACCCCTTACTTTGCTTTCCCTGTCATTGGTTTGGAAATGTTGCATGTCAGTCACTGACCTAACTTGGATGAAAAACAAAAATGAAATAGTTTTTGTAATTGCCAGCCCTCCAATTTTTACCTTTGGTTTTTATTAATTGGAACGGATGATACTCCCCAACTTGAAAGTATTTGCCATTTATTACACAGTATTTGTGTGAAACAGCATTTTGTATTGCCACTCATTAAATAACAGAACATGCAGAAACAGACTGTGTGTGGTGAAAAACCTGTATGTGAGCATTTCTTCTGTTTTCTGTCTTCACAAAGTCATCAATGAGAAATAAGCTAAAGTTTCAGACAAGAACTAAGGCTAAAAAATTTTAAACCACAAAATAGGTGTTTTAATGTTTGCTAAGGAAAATAGTTTATTATGCTTTCGAGAAACAAATATATTTACATTTAAAACAGTAAAGTTACATATTGAAATTCACAGGAGTTAGTATTTGAGGCAGAAATTAAGATTCCTTTTTCAGAATCCTAGTGGGACAGTAGTATTGTCATTGACTTGAAGACTACCTGAATCTGGTTTTAAAGTTAAAAACAATACTGTGATTTTGAACTTCATACTGTAAACATTGTTACAAGTTACTGGTTGTGAATTAATGAAATACAGCAGACCTGACACCTGATTGCCCTAACAAGCAAATTATAAAAGTTAACAATTGTCCACACTTTATTGTCAGGATAAAAGAGAAAGCAACACTTACAGACAGAAAAGAAACATAAACATCTCCGACTACTCTGACTACAGATATTTTCAAAACTGAGAGTATCAGAGTCAAATTACTCAAGATACTCAAGTCACTCAAATGACTTGATATGTTCTGGTCTTTTTCTGTCAAGGGAAGAATTCTCTCATGCTGCTTCTCCTGACTCCTGTCTGTAATTCTCCTGTATTCCTATTTCTCCGTGTTCCTCATTTTCTTTTTTCTATCCTTGATCTGATTTTCTCTATTTATCCGGCCCTGAAGCCCAAGCTCTGCATCCCTGAGGTGACTTGATGAAGTCACAAAGAATGGTCCGGTCAGTGTTAAATATTAGTAAAACCTCTTGACCACCTGAATTGTTGGCTTCTGTGACAGGTTTTGAATGAGAAGGTAAGGGAAAGCTGAGCAAAAACACACAAAAAACACAAAAAGGGGCATACTGTAAATATTCAGAGTTGTAGGACTTATAAATGCTGTACTGTACATGCTTGATTTTTTAGCACTTACCCTGGCTTTATTTCTGCAACACGGTGATTGTGAGTTTTGAAATGACAGAAAAATTAAAGGCATCTCCTGTACTACCTAATTTGTCCATTCATTAAACAAATAACCAGTATGTCATAAATTATAAGTATGTTTCTCCTGTTGGAACCCTTTAGTAAAGGTTTTCAAAAAACAGGTTGCTGCTCTTTTCTCTATACTTGTGACATTCAAAGTATCAACCTTAAGAGTCTCCAAGAGAATAAAAAAGATAGAAAAAAAAGACAAATTGTCAGAAGAAAAAAAATGTTTGATGGATTTAAACATCATTATCTCTGAGAGCTGCCCAAAATTTACTCAGGTGACTTTTTAACTTCTCATTCTTCTCAAGCCCTAGTGTCTTCGCATGTTTTATCACCTGCTGTGCTCTATATGAGCTTAGAAACAGCACATCAGGGTGTGGTTCAGGTGGGTAGCTGCAAAGTCTGCAAAGGAACAAGTAATAGGTTTATTCCATGCTGAAAAAAAAGAGAGAAAACATTTTGGCTGTGAAGCCTTCTTCAGGTGTGGCTTCAGGCCACAGTACGTATCAGGATGTGTATATTCATCTACACTTCTCCATTGCCTTGACATATTCTCAGAGCACTGTAGTTTCTGAACTGTTGTCCAAAACATCACCCACCCCCGTCATTGTCACCAATCTGTGAAAGTTTTGCAACAGAATCATGAATTACTTACTTAACTAACAGTTATGGCTTGTATCAGAACTAGAGGCCTGCACGGTCATGAAATTGAAGCCCAAACCCATCCCGTACCCGAGACCTTGAGACCCGACCAAGCCCGAATGGTACTGCCAAATCTGGAACCCCAAATCAGTGACTCTCTTTTCCTCTCAGAGCAAATAGACACACATGCACACATGGAGATGGATTCTAACAGAATTGGTTTTACAATGCTTTGCTCGGCTACTATGCGCTTGAATTGACAGACAGAAAATGCTGTGCACTGAGAAAAACTGGTATTTTATAAATCTGTAGTACTTTTGAAAGTGGGGAATGGCTGATAACCGCAATAAGCCTACTAAAAAAGCTAGCACTATAAGCAAAGTGAATATGTGCACAGGAATTACTGGTTTTAGCTACAGTACCGACACACCAGCCGACACACCAGCACACAAATATTTATTATACATTTTTGTGGAATTAATTATCTTACCTGGCAATAATTATCATACTGCAATAGCCTGTACTTTATTTCCATATGGGATAATAAACAGTAGTCTACCTACACAGCTTAATAAGGCACGGCGGCCCATGAGCACAGCACAGCAGAGTATGATAATAAACCATTTGTCTATCGTAACTCAAAATAGCATTGCAAGCCCCATACTGTACTTGACCAGTGATCTTTTTGTCTGTTGTTGCCATGAGGTCATAATGTTTCCATAATGAAGCCGTTCCTGACTTATTTGGCATTTTGAGTAGTTCTGCCATTGTGTTTTTCATTTTATTTCATCCATTGTGATCAATTAGTTAGGTGGTTTGTGTTACACACATTCGAAAGAGAGAGAGTGCAAAATGACTTATGAATTTCTTCTAATAAAAATACATTTAAAACAAAATATTAACAATAATACATTTTCATTTATTAGAAAACAAACCCGAAACACAATATTTTGTCAGGCCCTGTCAGGCCCGAGTCGGGTAGCAGACCTCTAATCAGAACGTGTCAGGATGTTTTAGTTTCTCTTTAGTGACTCCCTTACTGTATCTCTACCAGATCCATAATAAACACAGCTACTGCACTCTTTCCTGCATCATCAGAGTTACCACTATTTTCTACAATCATACTTTCAATGCAACCATAGACCTATTCTCAGCTACCTCTTTGGCCCCAAGCTTCAGAATTAATTCTTCCTACTTCCGTCTTCCAATTATTTCAGCTTTCCCTGGACCGATGACTCTGTCTTCTGCATGAGTTACAGACTTCCCACTCATTTCACTTCTCCACTAAACACAACACTGCCAGATTGTTCTGCTTCTGCATCTGTCTCCTCTGCACCCTGCACTTCCCTCCTCCTCTTACAGTTATTTTTACTATATAATCCTCATACATACAAAACATTTCATAAGATAGGATTTGAAATCAAAGCTAACAACCCAAATATGAAAGCAATATTACATTTCCTCTGTTTTCATTGCTCAACATCTATAATTGTCTCCTAAAATATACAAAATGTTTAAGATTGGAAAATTTACACCTTGACAGAATCACTTAATCAGAATTTACTTCCCCCATGATGATTCAGTTCTCTGATAGTTAATTTGTTTTCTTA
The DNA here is from genome assembly GCF_059453375.1 of Lepisosteus platostomus. Classification (NCBI taxonomy): domain Eukaryota; kingdom Metazoa; phylum Chordata; class Actinopteri; order Semionotiformes; family Lepisosteidae; genus Lepisosteus; species Lepisosteus platostomus. The sequence continues at coordinate 15,343,540 of NC_142613.1, forward strand.
GGAATGGGATCACTTTAGAAATCATCCATTTAGAGCCTACTGGTAGCAGTGACAAAAAAAAAAGAAAAGATTTGGTCCTGATTTACCAAATACAAGAACAACTTGAAAAATGCAAAAACACATTCCAAAATAAAATAAAATAGAGACAACAACAAATTCGAAATAAAAAATAAAATTTAAAACCACAAAAATAAATGTGATCCAACTGTAACCTTTTTACTAAAATAGAAAGGGTAGGTAAATACAAAACATTCTCAAAACATTCTCACACTGAACGCATTCTCTTTCAATAATCTTTTTTACCAACAGGTCAGTGGAGTTGCCATGGGCACCAGAATGGGACCCAGCTATGCCAACATTTTTGTCGGCTGGGTAGAAGAACGCTTCTTCGCCTCCTACACTGGCTATGTCCCTGACCTCTACAAACGATATATTGATGACTGCGTCGGTGCCGCCACATGCTCCAACGATCAGCTCGAGTTCTTCCTGCACCATTTCACCAACTTCCACCCGTCCCTCAAATATACAGTTCACATATCTTCCACCACTCTTCCGTTTCTAGACATCCACTTGTCTATCAACTACCCCCGACTGTCCACTTCAGTTTATTACAAACCCACGGATTCACACAGCTACCTCCTGTACAGCTCATTTCACCCCAACCACACTAAAAACTCTCTTCCTTTTTCACAGTTCCTTAGGTTACGACGACTATGCAGCGACGACATCGACTTCGAGAACCAAGCCCTCGAAATGTACTCATTTTTTATCAACAGAGGATATCCCAGCAGTGTGATTGACAGGGCCCTTGCCCGAGCCAAAAACACCCCCCGGACCATCAACCCAATCAGGAACTCCCGCCGTAACAACCGCATTCCCTTGATGCTTCCTTACCACCCTAACACACTTCCTATCCCCAGGACCATTAACCAGAATTTTTCCATCCTACAGGATGATCCCTCCATTTGGGCCCTCTTTCTGATCGCCCTATCATCTCATATCGCCGACCACCTAATCTGCGTAACCTCCTTGTTCACAGCTCCCTTGACCGCCCTCAACAACCATCCACACCAGGCACTTTCCCTTGCAACAGAGCTCGCTGTATCACCTGCAAGTACACAGCCACCACCACACTCATTCAAGGCCCCTCAGGACAATTCCGGATCACCCAGACAGCATCTTGTACCTCCAGCAACCTTATTTACTGTATCTCTTGCAGTAAATGCCCAGCCATCTACATTGGAGAAACAGGAAGGAGACTCGGAGACCGCTTCAGAGAACACGTCAGGGCTGTGAAGATTAAAGATGTCTCCAAGCCCATTGTTTCTCATTTCACCTCTGACGGCCACGACCACACTAATCTCTCCGTCTGTGTTCTCAAAGACGGTTTTCCGAACTCATACATCAGAAAGACCACCGAAACTAAAATTATTCTGCAGTTAGGATCACACATTCTCCCTTCCCTTAACGACAGATTACTGTTCTTTTAAATTTTCTCCATTCATTGGAAGTTTCATTTCACACCTCTCTGCACCCATTCTGACTTCACACCTCTTGATTGGCCTCTCTTTCTGTCCCCTGCTCCCACCTCTCACTCCTCCTCCCTCCCAACCTTTGTTCTCCCGCTACTTTACCTTTGCCTACTGCCCTGTCTCTCTCACACCTGAAGAAGGCTCCACGGCCGAAACGTTGTGTTCTCTTTCTTCTTTTTTTCAGCATGGAATAAACCTATTACTTGTTCCTTTGCAGCCTACGCATGCTGACGCAGCTACCCACCTGAAATACAAAACATGTTACATATAAGTGTCTGTTTTTTAGAAATAAAATTAACAATTTGGGAATACCAAGAATCACATACACCTTGCACACTGCAAAATGCAACATTGAATATAACCCTTATTTCTAAATAAGAATTTAGAAATTCTCCAATGTAATCTTTCTCAATAGGCTTACAGAAGAGAATGGGAAATCATAGAACTAGAAAATATTAACCAAGAAAGTACAGGGATTGTTAATTGTATAAAACACTTAATTGTTTGAAAGTACATTACTTGTTGTCTGTTGAGCTAAGGATTGACATTAATTATCTACATTCAGTATAATTACAGTATATGTTTCTGCATAATTCAATATGCAATACTGAGTATTATTAAAGACAATAGGGGTACTCATTGCTGAGAGAACAACCTGTCCATGAGGATGAAGCTATTTTATGCTCTTTTATATTTGTGTTGTACCAGTAATCTGCTGCAAAGGGGATGATGGGGCTGTGGGAAAACAGTAGGTAGGACACCCTGCTATGACAAAATGGTCAGATGGAAAATACAGAGGAAGGCCAAAAGTGGGCCAGACAGGGACAAAGGAAGGAGCAAGAGAGACTGAAGGAGAGAGAATGAATATGGGCCATGGGGCAAAGTTTTTTTGCAGATCCCTGGAGGGGAAATGTCATCAGGATGGTCACTAATTCAACTTCTAGATCAGGCAGAAGACAATATGAAAGTTATAGAGGAGTCATGTGTATGTTATAGAGAATGGTGAACATTATCAGAAGCCAGATGCTCTTTAACAAAATCACATATTATCAGGGTGAGCAGCACGGGTCATACAAACCTCCATTTGATGTAACAGCACCATCACGCACAAAGTGTGGGATCTGTTTTAATTCAATAGGCATACTGTATAATGGAGGTATTAATATTCCACTACAAAACAGCATTCCTCAATGGATATACAGAATGTATAATGCCAAGCAAAAGAGAACTTAATTATGGTAAAAAAGTCAGGTGAAATTCGGAAGGGATGCCATTAATTCCAGATCTGCCCTTTGACTTATCCTGAATCACCTCCTTTAGCTCAGCGAGATCTAAGCACCTTTAGCACAGCTGCTTCTGCAAGAGAAACACAAGGTAAAAGAAGATATTGGAGAAACCGCCTACATTCCCCCCATTTAAGCTGAAATTGTTGGAGCTATATTGCTTAGAACAAAAAGGAGAATTGTTGAGTTTATCGGTGCAGGATCTGCCAGTAATTCCCCTTGTGCCAATAAAATGACAGGGATATCTGCAAAACTTTTATAACTTTGTAGTCTCAAAGCCAGTAATCACTGGGTTGACTGCCATTAAAATAATAGTTTTCTTAAAACTACATGAGAAAGTCAGCATGATGTCTAAGCACTGAATTTAATTATTTTTAATAAAGCTAATTATCAGAATGATATTTTTGAGAATGTTGTACAAAAGCCAATTCAGTTTCCAAATACAGTAATTTTCTTAAGATAGAATTTATGCAACTTTGAGACAAATGCAGTAGAATTATTTTATTGTATTATTTATTTATATTATTTTCTTTGTTTGCAAACTATAGGATGCAGAGATCACTGACCTAGCCAAGGTTAATACTAAGAAAATGCCCCCAAAATGTCTTTTCAGAGTGTGGTATTAAAATGTCAGTGGGGAGGCACACAAACATTTGTCTGAGAGAACAAATCCACAAAAATTGGCATGGTGATCTCATAGCAACATGAATAGTAGTTCTGCATTGTAGATCTCAGATAAGTGGGCTTAGGATAAATATAGAGTCAATTGGTGAAAAGTAACTTATATCTATATCATAACATTTATATCAGACATACAGTTCAAATTCAAAATGTATTATGCAGAATTTATTGTTTTATATTATTATTATTTTTCTTTTGATGTTGTTTATCTAGTAAACTGTAGATCAGGTAATTAAACCTATCCATATTAAACAAGAAAGAGGGGTTATAAGCAAAACCCTACTGAATTTATTTATAACAGTCTAAGAAGAGCAATATTACTGGTTGCATGAGTGCAGATTCGTTTAAAAACAAAGAAAACAAGTCTGACTGTCCAAAGGGTTTTTATCAGCTTTACTGATACTCAGTATCTCTAACAAACTAAAGTTCTTTTGACAACCATGACCTTCTTAATTAATATGAGTTCAATATTTTCCATAATTTAACTAGGCAGATTTAAGTGATTATCTTGTAACCCAAACAATTACAGTGAATACTTGTGAAATGTACTAATGATGCAGGTTGCTATGAAGATACAAATGGTCTAAAAAGTGAATGCTTAACACATCCTTATAAGGTCTTAGGAATCTTTTTTGTTGCCCTATCAGTAACAAATGCAGTAATTAAGATTCAACCTAACAAGTGAATTGTTATCATTTTTATTCCATATTGGGATCACTTCATTACTACCAGGTTAATATGAAATGCTTCCACAATCCCACAGGACTAATTTTGCTGGGAGGTTAAACTAACTTTATAATGACACAATGGCCACCATTCCCTCACCCAATTCTCAATTAATTTCAGTCTATTCTACTCTGCAATTAAGCAGAGATCCATACAGTGTGACACTTTTTTACTAACTCTGTTTAAATAAAGTATCTAGCATATACTTAAAATTGTATTGTGTCAGAAATAAAAGTTTTACATGAGTTTTGGGAAAAGAGTAACTGTGAGGTAATGATAAGTGGAAATCCCGGAAGAAAAACTAAAACACAAAATTACATAAAGTATATTATATTTTATATATATTTTAAGACATATGCATTTTGCAAAACTCTATATACTATATATTGAATAAGGTGCCAATTCTGTAGACAGTATTTGAACAAAAATTAGGCAAAACAGCACTGTGCTGCAGACGGCTGGATTTTTCCATCATGCCCAAACTATAGAGGCCCTAGGGAGAACTGTAAAGAATTATCTTCTGCGGTACTTATTACACATTTCAGAAACATTTTTTCAATTGAAAGGTAATGGTGTGCGATATGTACAGTACCTGAATATATTTATTTGGATACCTACACCACAGCTCAAGCATACTATCCCACACATCTGGTATTTTATGCAACCAGACAATATAAAGTATAAAGCCTGTTTTTACATAATTAAAAGAAAATATAGTACTGGTGGACAACAAGCTTAAGGACCTTAACTGGATGGCAGTGCATCAGAGGCTGGCAACCAGAGAGGTCCTTTACAGACTCTTGCTCGCTAGGAATCCGCATTGCCCACAGGACACGTGTTTCGTCGAGGAGGAGCAGGAGCAAGTGTTCTGGAGCTCCCCCTTCACCAAAGCGGTGTGGGGCAGGATGGACAACACTATACAACTCCTGGGAGCAGGAGCAATGCTCAGATACCAGCGCATCCTGCTGGGGCTGGCAGCGACTGGATTGGACAATGGGACACAGTACTCGCTTTGGCTACTGATGTCCTTAACAAAACAAGGACTGTGGAATGTAAGAAACATTTTCATCCAAAACAACACAGAGCATGGAGCGAAGGAGCTTGAGGAGAGGATCCTTGTGAACCATAGAGGAAGGATGAAGCACGACATTGCCAAATAGGGCCTCTCAATGGTGCTGGAAGGGACTGTGGACCCCGTACAGGGTCTAAGGAGAAAAACTCTTTTCTTTAGAGCTCCTGTATTGGACTGGACAACCGCAGTTTCAGAGCCAAGACAAGGAAAGGGCATGGACTACAGCAAGTGCTGGGGCTTGGAGGCTCTCTTTCATTGTGTAAAACCAGCCCCAGATCCAGTTGTTCTGATTAATAAAGGACAATCACCCTTTTTAAGAACTTTGTATTATAGTAGAATTTGTATGACTCGTTGAAGTGTGCATCTATTGTAAGAGCTTTATTTTGAAATAACTTTTACTTTGATAGAAAAAAAAACTGGTCACAATGACTTAGTGATTATGGAATGTACTGCAATTTAAACATGCTTTTGTTAATACATTTAGAATTTTCCATTGACATTTCTTTTTTCTGTGAAGTACAAGGTAAATGTTGCACATACAATATGGGTACTGTCACAAATGTGATATTACAGAATTTGTTACACTAGAAGTTACAATGTATCACTACCAAACTATAAAAGAACACACAAATATAATATCCACAATGGACACACACAAAAGCAAACATTAAATTAATGGTCCCCAGTGATCCAAATGAAAGTCCCAAAAGGAAACAAAATCCATCATCACCACTCTCACAAATAAGATTTGTCTGGTATCCTCGGGAGCCTCCTTCAACTACACTGAAGAAAGAGATGGAACTGTAGTCTTTCAGTTCCACCAGTCTCTTTCTATCCTGTCTCTCTCCAGAAACAAACAGGTTACGGAGGAAGGATGATGATGCCGGAGGCTTCCTCTTCTGCTCTCTATTGAATCCTCCCTTGACTTCTTGTCCTCTGCTGTGTCCAGTGGTGCAAATCCCCTTTTCTCTTATCTTCCTTTCTCTTGAGTACTCCTGGCCGAGGCTTAAAGTAAATTACCTGTTCCTGACCAGAGCTCAGAACTAAAATATGGGGTAGGAGTGTTCCGGAGATCATTGAGGGGTAGTCATATCCAGTGAGTTGGGGCTAATTCAAGAAGTGACTATATGCAGCTGACCAGGTGAAACAATACATTATCCCATCCTTCTTTGTTCTGGAGTTTCTTCTCTTTCCCAGGTCATCTTTGCTGCCATTCCACATATCACCATGGAAATGTGTGGTAATTAACAGGCGTCTAGACAGTGTCATTCAATCTTTGTTAACTGCCAGCTGTTATACTGTTTGTACCAGTAAGGCTTGGAATCCTCGATTCAAGGAGATAAGTAGCAGACAAAGAAGAAAAGGAACACATAATATGTGACAAAACACTTGTCCGTTATACTGTATGCATACTTAGATAATATAGTCCCCAAGCTGCCTTACATGCAATTTTGTCACTCATTGTGATGTAAACAATGTCTTTAAAAAGTGGTCTTAAAAGTTAGTAGAAAGGCTGTTTAGATTATGAAGATGTAAAAAGGTAGTTAGTAGTATATGAGATTACTGGTGGGTGTGTAAGAAAAGAACAAGAATGTGCTATGCCCTGATGTTATTGTAATGTTCTCTACATGCATGAGATCACTGAGATCTGCAGAAATCCAACACCAGGTATATACAGATTTTCTGAGCAATTCACAGTTCCCGATGGCAAAGCCCTTTGGAAATATTCAAAGGCTCCTTACATTAAATTTTAAGAGTTCCATTGCTTTTGGAATCCCAAGTTTACCAGGAATTGGATGTGTCTAGATCTTATGAAAGCGAGATAAAATGCAAAAACTAATATTTTATTCTTAAAATCTGTAGCTCATTTGCAACAGTTTCTGTCTTTTAGGTAAAATGTAATAACAATTATAAATGATCCATTAGTTTAACAATGACAAACACAATTACTTCTTCCCAAAACTGTTTACAATGACAACTGCAATGTAAATTATTTTTAAATCACAATACCAGTTTCTCTTATTCATTCTTGATCCATTTTAGTGCACGGTTTGGTGATGATATATTGTATTTCAGTCTCTGTTCAACACTTGACTCTAAGTGTCCCCTAAATGATTCATTTACTAAAGGCTCCCACCATATAATTCTTATTCCTGATAGGTTAACTCAAAATATATTAACTGACACATTTCTTCAATATGTAAAACCTTGCAGATTTTAAAGAGCACATTCTGTAGTGTATATAAAAAGATATGTTATACATCTCCAAAGTTGATATGGCTGTCTCAGTAAAGTCGGCAGTTTTGTTTCCTTATGCAAAGACTTGTAAATGTACCTACAGTATAGTATTTTGGTAGACAGACTGATGAACAATGCAGCACAAATTTAATTTCAGTTTCATTTGATTATTAACAGATGTCTTACTCTTCAAAAGATAAAACTGTACAGTTAAGACATAAAAGAAAATAGCAGGCTGTTCCATTTTATTTAACTTCTTCAGCATTTTCCATTGTTTCATATTAATATAATTTTGCTTTAGGCATCCTGTCTTTATTGTCTTTGTTGAATATATAATATTGGTTTAATACATTTCTTTGCCATTTTTCATTCCTAACAGATTATTTATTATTGCTTTTTATCTAACTGACTTGATTGTGTTTAAATTGTACTGCAGATATTTTTTATTTAAAAAATAGTATTGATTTTCTTATACCCATCTCCACTTGTGTGTTTTCACATCTCTGCTCACACCTATTTATCTGGCAATAACACACAGGGTAGACTAAGGACATTTAGACAGAGCCCATACTTCCAAAGTGGCTGCCTTTGAGCCATTTTGAGTTTCTCAGAGTTTAACGTGTCATGGGCACAACAGTCCCGTACCAAAGGTTCAGCACCTATTAGATGAGGAATGCATCTTTCACTAACAGCAAAATGCATTATACATTCTAGATAATTTTAATTATGAAACCAGCAAATGCAATATATATTTATATAGTGTATTGATATGTATATACTCTATATATAATAGTATTAGTCTGTATATATAATATATAGTGTATTAGTATATGCAGTATAATATAAACAACAGTGAAGTGCACAATGACTACATCATAATCTAGACCCTAACATGTGAAGATGTATACCTATAGACTCTTATAAGTAACAATAATAATAGCTTTTTACCCAACAAACCAGAAAAAAAATCAATCTGTTAATTATTTATAAATCCAAAGGTGTTTGTTAAAATGATATTGCATTGAATCTTCAGAAATGCAGAGTCCATTTTCTTTTGATATAACTTTGAAACAGATCCCCAGATTTCCAGCCTTTTCAATTATTCTGTTCTATGATGTATTCTATATATATTATTTTTTATCTCCCAATGAGACAACCATCTCACATAGCATACTCAAAAACAAGTTTTTGTTTTTCCAATCTGAATCTGCATTCCCTAAAGAAACATCTGCAAAAACAATTTGATTCTATTCACACGTCAGATAAATATGCATAGAGTAGATAAGACAAATATCTTAGAATAAAATCCATCCTTACAAGGATATAGCTTGTAAGATTGTTACAGATCATACTAAGCACAGACAGTTTTGGCACTCAGTAGTCAAACTGTTCGCGTTTTTAGTGAAGACACATTTCTTTTTCTGGTGAGGATGTTTAGGATATTTTTTGTGCTGGTTAGATATATTACTTTTGCATATGAAGAGGCTTACAGTAGTGCTATAAAACATTAAATTGTCTTAAATATTCCCCAGAATTTTATATTTCCTTTCAGTTGCATGTTACTCTCAGCTACAGGTACATTAAAGATACTGTTACAAATGGGGAGTTACGAAAATGGTAAAAATCAGAGATTGACCGAGCGGTTTAATCAATAAGTGAAATAATTATTCATAACACCCAACTTGAAAGTGATTTCTAGCAATGTACCCGACCGGCAGGTATAATAAGAGGAATGTGAATTCTTTGTTCTCTGGCACAGCTTGTAATAATCCAGACACATTTGGTTAAAAAAATATTTATTACAATGACAAGACACAAACTACACTATACACAACAAAACATATAACACACAAGTTACTCTATGTACAGCATTTACAAGCAAGGCCTAACATTCTGGTCACCCAGAAAACCCCAGACTGCTACTAATGGCACTGTCATTTTCATAAACTTCATCTGTTTCATTGACTGCTTCTGCACAGTGGTTATCTTAGCTAGCACAGGAGACACCAACTCCTTTAGTTTCTTACTTAAGAAGAAGAGTTTGATTTCCACATTTTTACTATCTTCGATATAAAGGGCAGCCGAGCTACAGGAGATCTCATTCTGGGTAACCAGAATATGTTGTTATTATTACAATCCTTTAGAATTACATGAATTAAACAAGTAAAGCACTTCATGATTGTCATTTAGATTCCTTGCATCTCCAAGAGCACCAAGTAAGTGGATAAAAAAACTGCACCTTTGAAAGATCACAGATATTCATGCTATTTAATGATTTTCTTTTCAATAAGGAAATTTAACTGAAACATCAAAGGGAATTCTTAATTTCCTTTCTAAATGAAGACCACTATTCTCTGATTGCTCATTAATGGTCAATACCTGTGGCTTGATAGTATATACAGTAGTAATCGGTGTGACAAGAGTGAAGTACTGAATAGCTATCAAAATAAAATTCTCTATTCTGCAAAGAATTCTGTACTTAGCCTCTTTGTGATCATTCCAAGAGCCATCCTACAGAGTGGAAAGTTATAATGTAATAACAAGTATACAGTACATGTATGTATGATTGGCTATCAAGAGATAATGACCAGCATCTAATAGTATCATTAAGTCAAGACAATGTGCACTATTTGAAGAATTGAGGGAGTATTAGAAAAATCTAAAAATGACCACACCTTTCTTGGGAGAATTATAAGAAACCTGTTTTTAGATCTGGTACAGTAAAAAGGTAGCACCACATACATAAAAAATAAGACTCCATATATTGTCATGAGCTTTTTCTCATATCAGCCAACTGAAGAAACCACACTCCTCCACATGACACACCGGAAGAATCTACCAGGTAATCTGAACTAAAAAGGTTCATTATAGTACTGTTGTCTTATAGTTTTGCGAATTTTTATTATCCTTTTTTTTTCTTTTGTGATATCTACAGTACAGCATCGGACAAAAGATACCTCTCTTAGATGTTGATGAACTCTTTGTTATAGGGAGAAAGGATCATCTTTTGAATAGGATCTGATCTAAAAGTTATTCAATTCTGAGCAAACCTTTTATTTTCCAAGAAGTGGGTTCCATCTTTATTTTCATTTATTGTATTTTTGCCTCTTTTGTAGGGTTAATATCAGTGTCCTGATTCTAAGAGGCTGTAGGAGGTTGGGTGCATGTACTCACCATCTCTGGAAATAATTATATACGAGGTTGTGTGTCTAAGCCTTATGTTTCAAGGCTAAATAAATATTTAGTTGTCCTTTAAAGACTGCTGCCCTAAGTATTTCTATCGCATTGCATCAGAAACAAAGAAAACACATGCCTACAACTGTTACCGTTAGGTATTCCCTGACATCTGGGTGTATGTAATTATTAATTTTCATAACTTGCTCATAAAACAAGCTGGTGTCAGGGCCTGAATTTATTTTCAAAATGTATGCCTGTGTTTTTTTCTGTGTGTTTTTCAATTTTCCACATCCCCCAGCATGTAAGAAGAAGAAACAGTTTTATTTTATCTTTAATCCATCTTAAGTTAAATGCAATCTCACAACCTCAGACCATTTAACATATTTACATATTGAGCATCTGTATTTCTGTCAAATTGTGCACTAATGAAATAAATTCACACAGTATGCCATTTCGGTTTCAGCAGATTTAAAAGTTCCCTATGGATATGTTTTCCACAAGATGCACAGATCTGGACATCATCTTTGCAAATGTTCTCTGTCAAAACCATATGATATCTGTACATCTATCTGTATTGCAACTGAAACAAAAATTAAAAAAGAGTAAGGCCAAAAGGTTCTACTGAGGCTACTGTACTTACAAAGCTTGGGCAATAATGTTAAATGGTGCCTAATAAATGTATATATTTTTACAAAGTAACAGTAATTTAGAAAATCTATGTAGATTAAAAAAAATGTAGATAGTATCAAAACTCAGCAATGTTAATAATCAAAATACTTTTCTTTTTAAATCACATATTCTATAAATATAATAACAATCGTTAGCCTTTACAATAATGAAATAAGAGTGTGAATGAAACTAAAAATGTATCCCTATTAAAATGGACTGCATTGGTCAGTGTATATATATGAAAGCAAAGTGACTCACCATGTGGTTCTGTAACATCCTGCTATTGTATACTTCTCTCTGCAGCTTCTGCAGCACAATGATTGATGGACTGTTTTTCCAGCCAGTTATGTGCAACTACCCTCCGCACCAAAAACAGTGTTGTCTTTCGCTGTTCATGGTCACCATACTTTTAATCCAATCTGTATCAGTTTCTCATCATATTTTATCAGATAATAAGAAATGGAAAAAGAAGAAGAACACAAGGTGGATTGTTAATATACTGTAAAGTGAATCAGCAGTAAACTATCCAGTGACTCTTTTCATGGAGAGATAATCCTATAATAGTTTTTGGTTTCTCTATTCTTGTCTATCTTTCCATTTTAAGACTGTAGTGAGGCTATTTTCTTGTAATCTTTTAACTTTTGTTCTTAACCCTGTTCCTAAAAATCTCTTGCCAAAGTTTGTTTTTTGTTTGTTTTAACACAGCACTGACTATCACATCTATGGCATCAAATTCAAACATTTTCATTAGAAAGTTTATTTTCTGCATACAAAACATTTGTAAAAAACAAATATGTTAAGTGAAGAAATTCAGAATGGTTTTTCAAGTGTAAAAAGTAAATCTGACTCAAAACAGGTAAGTTTGGAAGGGGTTAGTTTTGTTGCTGAAAATACTACTGCTACTAAAAATAAGAATAATTATAATCAAGTTATTTGTGTTGACATTAAATTCTTATCAAAGTGTCAAACTCAAATCTCTGAACTTCCAGTTTCGTGGATGTAGCAAACAGTGCTTATGACCGGCATAAAATAGATGATTAAATTTTGAAACTAAGAATATAATGAGCAGAATAATTAACATAATCAAGGCATTAAGAATACAGCGCAGAATGGGTTTGAATTGATTTAGAAGAAAGGGAAGATTTCATTTGTAGGCAAGAATTTAGGGAAAAGATTTGAAGAAAGTTTCTGTGCTTAGAAATGTGTTCTTTAATTAAAAGATTTTTCATGTTCGACATACAGTATATGTATCTCTAAGCTATGAAAAGCTATGTGCCTAATTCCATAAACTAAATAAATGAATATATAGTATACAGCATGTTTTTTGGTTAAAAATAAATGGATCAGCATTTACAGATTAAAATGTGTTTCAATTCTATTGAATTACATTGAAAGTATGTTATTATTAATTTTATTTTCATATGTATCATGTTAAACTTTAAGTTTCTTTGAGTACTTGAAACCTGAGGAATCCTCGCAGTTGCTTAAAAGTGTTTTTTATTGTTCTAAATGAGGTCTTACTATTGTGCTATGCAATTTTCACATTACAACCCTTGATTTAAATTCTACACTTTTAACTACTGTATGTCCTAGCAATTTGGTTTTCTTTTTATTTGCTTCCCCATAGATTGTTTTATTGGTTTTTGGAGACAAGAGGCATTTGGAGCTCATTTCAATGAGTAATAATCATAATGTGTGGAGGGCACTACTTTGAAGTTTCTGTCCCCTTAAAATAGTAATTGCTTTCACCATCATTAATGTGTTATAGAAAAAAAACTTCCTTATAAAAATAATTCAATTTTTTTTTTAAATAGCCTTACTACCTGGTCATCTATTGTTGCAGAACCTTGCTTGTTCTAGTGCTAAATGTGGATTGGTAATGTCAGTTATCCTACTCTGTATCAGCGTTTGTAGGTGATCAATAGCAGAAATAGCAGATTTGTCAGCATTCAAACTGACAGTGGGGTGTGGACTAATGCAGGTGTTTGGTACTTGCTGTCTTTGCAAACGTTCTTGTCTAGAAGTTTGAACTTTGCTGTTCTGGATAAGTTGCTATAAAGTGTGATTTCATATATTTCAAATATTGTGAAGCTAATATTTCACTTGAACATTTCTTTTCATGATGTTCATATGGTCTTGGGGCTTCTCTGATGCCTCAGTGAGGTTGATGAGATTGTTTGAGGTAATGATCTTTAACCAGACCAATAATGCTAATTAATTTATAGCGTCTACATTATTGGAATACACATCATATACCCCAATGGAGATCCTTGTTTCTAGAATTGACCATTGCAAATGTTTGTTTTGAGTAGTAAAAAAGGGAAGGGTTAAATTGAAGTTGATGAATTTTAAAATAATTCTAGAAGAAAAACATGAAGAGAAGCAAAACACTTACAGTAAATCAAGCTCAGCACTGGGGTAAGATAACTTCCTTGTCAAGATGCGGGTGTCTTTTTATTTTCAGCTTGATTCTTTTAATTACAAATTTTGTTTTACAAGAGAAAAGCAATAAAAAAGAAACTAGGTCATTCATTTTTGCTGTACAATTTAAGAAAGGAAGCTTTACTTCATGTTCTTCCCAAAGGTGTATGTCTGTAGGTGAAGTGACAGACAACTTAGCCTATTGAAGGACCATTTGGCATGCAAAGAATGCAGAATTATCTAAAAAATTGTGCCACTTCTGTATCCGTCATCTTAGGTAAGATCCAAAGACCTACAGTAGTGGTACTTCAAAGAAATGCACCCAAAAAGCATGAATCACATAATAAATATTGAAGCTGCAGACTAAATTCAACTTAGTGTTAAAAGTCAAAATACAGACTTAGTCAGTTTTGTTCTAGTTCTATTGTTTATTCTTATTCCAATTTTATTCATATTTCATAATTTCAGAAAGAACTGAAAAATGTGATTTTATGGATGGGCATCCATAATCCATCCATATCCATAGCACCACAACCCTTTGCGCAAAGATATACCACCTGTTATTGAGTATAAATGCATACCTTCTTAGATTTCTTAAGTCCGCGCTGGAAACAAAAATTACGCCAAGAGAGAAGGCTATTACAAGTGTTCTAATGACATCTTCATAGCAGTGTATTTCATAATATCCCTTAAGACAGGAGAATTTTAATTTCTGAATTTTGAATTTGAAATTTTGTTTTGCTTTTACTTCATACAATAGATGTCCCATTACATGCAAATGTGCAAACTGAAAATTATTTTTTCAGTGTCTGGAAATGTTACTCTGTAAAATATTTTAAAATGCAGAAACTGATTTGTACGTACTGTAATATTTTTTAATATTTTTAAAAAGATTAAAGTGTTCTGTATACTGTAGATCCCAAATTCATTAAATACTACATGTGGAATTGAAGGAAGAGCAACAAACTCTTCAGTGGTTTTGTTTTAGGGATTTCCAGAGCAACAACATTTTTGTGCAGTAGCTTTAAAAGTTGTATATGCAAATACATTTTACAGGGAAGAGAAATTGCTATCTATTGAACATTAATTAGTAGTTTTTTATCATTAATTACTCAAGATAAATACACAGGAATGTTCAAAAGTTCCTTTTATTAAGGAGTGTAACAATTTACAGACATCTAATGAATTAACTGAAATTATTTGAAGATACCTTGATATATTGTTACAGTACTGTATGTACAGTACAATGCACTAGTATAACATCATTGAGAAAATTGTGTAGAAGTTTGGTCACCCCATTACGAAAAAGATATTGCTTCTTTGGAATGATTCCAGAGAACAGTGTTCAGACACATTTATGGTTTTACAGGACCGACTTGCCTTCACAGGCTAAAATAACTAAATTCCTCTAGTCCTAAACCAAGATTATGTGGGAATCTGGCTCAAGTATTCAGAATTCACAGAAATATTTACAGCCAATGTACTTTTTTCAGAATCAACAGTGAAACAGGAACAGAAAACAGGAAAGTGTACTACCAGGAGCTTTTGGGAAGTACTGTAAGGTATATAAAAACATACACTTTATTTTTTACAAGCAATAGGCACAAGGCATTGCAGGGCATACATGGACACAGACACAGAGGCACACACACTCACAGCAGGGACAGTTTTCCCAAAAATCAAGTAACATACCAGGTGGTCCTTTGAATGTGAAAGGAAACTGGAGGAAATCACACAAACATGGGGAGAACATACAGACTCCACACAGAAAGCACCAGAATTGAACCTAGGGCCTCAACACTGTAAGCAGCAATGCTAACTACTGTGCCACCAGTGACATTAGCCAATTTTTGTATTTTTATTTACTAATGCTGACATTATGCTGCAGGTTCATTGTTGCAGAGCTCCTGATTTTCATGAATACATTGGTAATACTGTAAGTTGCACAGCTGCACGACATTATCCCTTAATACTTGAAAGTATCTTCCTAAGTTTGCACCCTATTAAAGTCAGTAGCACAGTGTGACAAACTCAGATTTGACACTGACACTTTGTGATGGAATCTTTCTGTATGCATTTGCTATGAGTCACTCAGGTCTCTACTGGATTATGAAGCTAGGTCTCTGGTAATGTTTTCTCAATGGCTCAATATGGATTATGAATTGTCATATGCTTGAATTTTACTGTTTTATTAAAATATAGCCACTTTACAGATGCATGTTATACAATCTATTTTCCACTCAAGATCTAGGCATACTTTAGGCATGTTTCCTTTGTCAATGGGATGTCATATTAAGCAGCTGTAATTCAAATGGGATGTAACACTAATCAGTCAGAGATCTTTGTGGCTAATCAGACACCTTATGGCTAGGAAGCATTATGCCAGTTGCTTAGAACACTTTCAGTGGGAATTCTATGTAAATAGAGACAGATGTTGTGTGAATTCTGAAGGCCATTGCCCACTGTAACATGTAACTTTAGAAACAGGCTACTGCCATTGATTGCCCTTCGGGAATGTTGGCCAAGCAAAATCACAGACAGTATCAGACCAAGATCAGAACATTCCACATGAAAGGAGACAGTAAACCATTCACATCAGTAGTGACACTTTTTTCACTCTCTACATCTTCCAAGAAGGAAAATGGAATAGACAGGTTTGATCGACAGAGAGATAGATTGCAAAACAGATTGTTGTGTATCAGTTGCTTTAATAATCATGCTTGTTCTCTTGGAACCTATAGCATTTTGCAGGCAGAGCTCAGGGAAGAGGTGTTTGTGAAGAGGGAGAGACACACAGAAAAAGGAGTCTAGGCCCGTATCCAAAAATATGGCTTGCTTTTCATTTTAGTAGCCTTGCAGACAGGAGAGAGATTGGCAACCATCTCAAATGCAGCTGAAACTAAGAAATTGATTAAAGAAAAAAAAAACAATAAGAAGTAATACAAATTAGCAAGGAAATTAAAACAAAAATATGGTAACAGCATATGTTCTGTTATTGATTTTTTTAAGTTTTTTTTTTATTGGTTTACCACAGTTGCAAGAACAAAAAGAGATGAAAATCAGGCATTTCTTTATGTCTTTACATAATGCATTATTTACAGGTTTATAATTAGATTACCCACAGTTAAAGGTAACAATGTATTTTAACATGAACTTTTATTAATTATTTTCATACGTTTTGATTGAAGTGCCAGGGAATATACAGTATAGAAATGTCAGGGCAAACTTTAAACGACAAACTGTCAGGTAAAGAATCTCTTTATTAAAGATTTTAGCATCTGCTGCTTGGCTGGCTAAAGAATCCTTTGCCCACAGCAGAATTGTGATATTGTCTCTTAGCAAATACAGTACACCCAAAAGAAGACAAAGACAAATAATTATTTAGTATACAGCAATAATTCAGCAAATATCAGTCAAGTTATTTAGTGTTAAGATTGGAATATAAATTATAATACCCTGTTCCTCTCCTGATAGCATATTTTAAAGTTTCATCTTATTGGTTTGTCGTAAATTGTAATTAAGCACAATTTTTGAATAAAAATGACTACTTGGTAGAGTAACTCATTTTTTCTGATCTTATTCACAAACTTTGGGCCAGGCTTTCCAGAACCATTAAGTGCTGTACTAATAAGTACATTTGAAAATGAAACAAAACTTACTGTATGCTGTACATCCAAAAGTCATTCAGTAGTTCATTTAGCTCTTAAATGTAATAGAGATGAAATATGTAACATACTGTATAGTATATTTGGCATACTATAGCTCACCTGGAATTGTGGCAGCCTCACCTTTTACTCAACATACATGACATAGATAAATTTATCTTAAAAGCTGCAGGCTAGAATCTTGTGTGGTGACTGCTGGAAGTAATATAAACTGTACATAAATAATGCATGGTTTGTACAACCACATTCAGGTACTGTCTTGCGATATGTTTTTTTGTGGAGTCTGGACAAACATATACATGTTCATGGGTCACTGAGCCCTAAATGCGACATGCACCAAAGATGTACTGTATAAAAACGCTCAAGGAGTGTAGGAAATCTACAGTACATATAACTGACACTTCTTACACATGAGAGAATTTCGAAGCGAGCCAGGAAGACAGTGTTTGAAACTTTAGGCCTCTGAGAATTTTATAGAAGTTTCAAATATGTCTCTCAGGACAGGCTTGTCCTGGCATCACGAGTGGGCAAATCCACAGAATGAGATACAACAGGATGAAGGGGTATATGCTTTGTCTAAATAATCTAAATAAGTTGTTTGGAAAAACAGGTATAGTTTGACATTTATTTTGTGTTGTAAAAGGGCAGTGGGGAACAACCTTTCATCCTTTGTCACCTAACCGGTTTAAAGAAGTCAATTGGTTGGGTGACATTTAAAAACCAGGAAGTGAAGTCTTCCTTGGTCAGTCAATTTGTTTTGTGCTGTGCTAAAGTGTGAGAGGGAAGAAAATGTCTGACTCACCATTGAGATTAGAGCTTTGGACTTTGTTTTTCATTGCACTGTGAGTTTTTCTGAAGTGTGAGTTTTGAGTGAAATATTTTTGTTTTTTGTGAAGCCAGTAAGCTACTTAGCTACCTAGCCTGTGGATATAGAGATACTGAAGAAGTGTACGTATAGTTTAAAGAGCAGTTTAGATTTTTACATTTTGTTTGGGTTTTTGTTTTTCCTGTGTACATAACAGAACATTATATTTTACCTTACTGCTGTGTTTGTGTGTTTGTTTTACTGAATCCTGCTAATTAAAGATACCTGCTATTGCTCCCTACATCGGGTGTATCATAGAAATCGTGGCATCATTTGGCGTTGGGAAACAACATACTCTAGTGGCAGAGTTTGGTCGCAGTGTGAGATAACTAATTGTTCGAGCCAAAAATTACAAGAAATACTGGATTTAGAGAAAATGTATTGATCCATTACTGGCTGAGACAGATGGCAGGAAACATCTCTTCCCAGGCTCAGTGGAAATTATAGTGGACTTATTGAAGGCAGATTAGGGTTTTCAGAGGGAAGCCGTAAAGCAATGGTCTCCTAATGATAGCCTTCAATTCTCTCGCAGACATGATCTGGGATGCACACAGTGGCCTGGGAGAAGGAATAGATCTCTCTTTTAGGTGCCACACTATTATATACTGTATGTATAATGTATAGACTGTATTCTCCTTAAAGGAAAGGTACAGTATAACTTACTGTAACACAGATGAAAAATGTATAAATTAATAAATTTGCTCCCAAATGGTTTTGACCATAAACTGTGTGCCAATTTTCAAAATTAGGGTCTGTATTATGAAACAGTATTATATATTTGAACACATTGAAGCAATTGTTTTTAAATGTGTTTATTTATAAAATCATCAATATTATAGCACCCTTGACAAGAGAATTGAATTCTATTTGTGATTAAATTTCTGAAACACTTTTAAGTACCTTTCTATTTTTAGATGCAGGTGCCTTTCTGAACACTTCGGCTTCTCTATTGTGATAACTTACTTGGTTTTACAATCTCATGGGGCTGCTCTCTGATTATCCCGATTCTTTTGTCCCTGAATTATGATCAACATATCTCTCTCTCATGGTCTTGAGAAATATTCCTCATGGAATACTAACCCAGACATGAAGATTATGTAAGGAGAAATATTACTAATAACCTAAATACAGACAAACAAAAATATTGTTGCAATCTTTAACGTATAATATACTGTGTAATATACTGCATAATGCTGTATTCGATATTTACAGTAGTTAAAATTTAAAGGTAACAGCAGGAAATGAAAAAGGAAGTCATAGTGTGCCTGCATCCATAAAGTAAAAGTAACTTTAAATTGTAGTCACTTGTACAGAGACACTGACATTAAAAAGTTTGTATTGTATTTTTTTTCCTTTGTTAATATCAATTTAATTTTTAGTGTGAATGTGGTCTTCTGTTTCATTGTTGCCTTACTGGATAAAGCAAAATGCAATCATTTGAACAATACAAACTTAATTAAATAATTTAAGACCAAGGTCTCAGTTGCTAGATACAGGTACATGTAAATGTCAGATTTCAATGGAGTGTCATAAATACAGCATCACCATATGTTACCACTATTTATAAATTAAAACCTAAAAAACACTTGCATTCCTTGGATAATGAAGAATTCAGTTCTATTGACTTGACTCTAGAAGTATTTTACAATGTTGTGATTTACTCTTGACTACCAAGCCAAGCTCGCCATGTACTTAAGAATCTTTATGTACACAGATTTTGTACTGTATTAATCAATACCTACCCAGAGGGTGGGAAGAGTTTTTATATGCCTGCCACAGCAGGACTGGGGAATAGAGTTAGATGGTGATGCATTATGGTGAATGGTTTCCTATTCCCTATGCCACATCAAGCTGATAATGTGATGAACAGGAATAGGAGATGCTGGCAAAATTTGACAATGTTGAATCTCAATCTACTAATTTTTAAGAAGAAGCTGCCCTTTAAGATAATCTTTAAGGTAATCTCTGCTCCTGCCAGTTCAAATCCTGTGCTGAATGAATTATGGTACCCGAGGCAAAAAATTTAAACTATGTATACTAAGAGCATATTAATCAAAGGCTGCTTGATGTTGGATGTTTACTCAGACAAGGCTACCAAGGCTCAGTCCCACAATACTAACTTTAGAGGCAGCCAACAAAACAAGCCTGAGGCCATTTTCTTCAATTGTTCTTATTCATTATTGCTTTAGACATTTTGCAATTTTTTAGAAAAAAAACCTCATATAGGCTTAACTCTGACTGCTGTTCATATAAATCACTGGCGTTAATTTGTTTAATCTTGTTTATCTCCAAAGATAGGCCAACCCATTACAGAAGTGTCACAGTAAAACTACAGTACATGCTATTTCTACAGTCTTCCTGTAGTTTTACCATACGTACACTACACATTTCTTTTGATTTGCTATGAGTTTTAATTGGTCATGCTTAACCACATTCCCCTGTGCTTTTTTGTGTTTTATTATAGCTTCTTTTTGCTTTTTTACACTTTACACCATTTTGCACTTGACACTACTGTATACACCTTTATAAGAGTACAATGTGAATGTTTAACCCTTGCAAGTTAAATACAGACTTTTATACGCTGTTTCATTTACAGTTTTCTTTAGGTTCGGACCTGCCAATTATTTTTTCTCTGTCTCTGTTCAAAGCTACAAAGATTAGACATGCACAAATTAAACAAAGATGTGAATGTTCTCCTGCAACACACACATGTAGTAGAGTCACATGCTACTTTACGTGTGATAAGTTCCACAGGGCCTTGCAAGACATTTTTATAGAGAGCAATAAGTATCCAATTGATCACAGTACAAGCTCATAGATGAATGTAAAGTCCCACATATTCCTATTGCACAGAAAGATGAGGACAACGTGGCTATCTATAACCTACCAAATCCCAGAAGTACTGTAGTTACTCCATCAGCCTTGAGATGATGACAAAGCTCAGTCTCATACCGACAATGAATGGACTTTTAGGTCTCAACCTGAACTCCTTGACTATTTGGGTAAATAGTACTTAAGATTCAATATGAAATTACACTGATATACTGTATATAGTAAAAAACAAGCTAAGAAAAAAAAGAATCATTATAAAAATGTGAAATAACTTTTATCAAGTGTTCAAAGCAACATATCTTTGACTGGGAATATCCAATTTAAGTCGTTCATGCCATGTCATTTTATTCCTTTCTTTCATTTAAATCCACTTGGTATAAGTCTGAAAGCATTTTGTTTTTCTTTAATGCCTCATTTAGAAATGTAAATAGATATGAATCAAATCGACTGAATACAGTTAGATAAACAAATTTAAAATCTTAAGCCCATAGATATTAGCAGGAACCAGGCTTTGCTGGAAGGACTTCAAAAATCAAGGCCTGTATTAGCCCAATTAAAGTTCACACTGCTTTAAAGCTGCTTTTTACCTGCCAGGAGGTACATCTGTGTTCCCCTGCCAGTATGTTTTATTACTCTTCCTTCCTCTCTTTACAACCCACCAACATGATGGTAATCAAATCAGCTGCAGAATTCAAGACAAAACTCTGGCTTAAACAGGTTCAAACAAAGGTTTTATTATCCAGTAAGATGAATGGTTTTTACTGCCACAGAGGCACTTAGTGAGAACTCTATTAAAGTTTTATTTTGAAAACTCTTCCACAAGAGCTTGTAAATCTTTGATAATATTCTTACCAGGATGCCCTGGGATAAGAACATGCATCTAGCGAACTTGTTTTTGAATGTACAGAGGATGTATTATGCATTCTATGACATTATTCATTTTTTTGTGATACAAAGACACTGTAGTATTATATTCTGCTCAATTTATATGAGTGGATTTGTCATAAAAAGAAGACAAACAACTGAATTGCTTTAAATTAACTTATTTAATCTGTACATAAGATAAATGCTGCTTTATAATTACTACCATTAAAAATCTAGATAACACATAAAATCTCAATTCTTCCAAAGGTTAGGATTATCTTACAAGTACAGTCAGAGTGTGGACTAGATGAAATGTCATAAAACCTAATAATTCAATTTCATATTATGCATTCTCAGGATATCATATTAGGTGGACATTTCTTGAGTATTTCTTCTATTCAGAGACTTCAATTAGATTTTTACAATAGTTAATAGCATCCACAGTTGCCCAAATTTAAAGATGTAGATGGTGAATACATTCTGAATTTCTGAATAAAAGCTTATCTTTAGCAGCATCTAACTTTAGCTTTTTTAGTTATTCAATTGCTTTGCTCTTACTTGAAACAACTAATGTTTTTATTACAGTAAATCCATTAAAAACATTATATATAATGTATTTTTAAGCATAGACCCAATCAGATGATATCAGATTATGTGGATTTAATTCCACAGGCATTCAATCAGTGAAGTGAAGGAAGAGGCTTTAACTAAGCCTCAGCTTACTCCATCACATTACCCCTCCTTCTTAGTTCACTCAAGCACTATCTTTGAGTGAAAGGGAAGTGTAAATTGGACATGCAGGCTTGACAGACCTCCAGGGTATGTGCAGATCCTACTACAACCACCAAATGTGGTGAATGCTAACCCCTGCCCTCCCTGAATTGCAGGAGCTTAGACACTTAGACTCCATGACACAGTCAAACATCTTACATGTAAACAAAGTAACAAAGTAAATTCCTAAGAAAAGAGACTGATCACCCCTTAAACACCCCTACCCCCAAAAAATAATATGAATTTGTGGCATACACAGATTGGGGCCTGTAACAGACCTTGTTTCATTAGGTAGCATAGTAGGGAAATGTGTACATACAGTATGTTGTCCATATGTACAGTAGGTGTCGAGTTAAGAACTTGAACATACCAATACAGCTATCTCCCCCGTAAAGAAGACTCTGCATGGATCCTACTTTTACCCCTTTAGTAACAATTCTCACCCGGTCATACCTGTTTGACCCTACTGCCATACATCAAAATCTTCTTCTATTTAGAAATATTTTCTTCTATTTAGTAGCGGTGACACAACCGTTACTATGAACACAATTTGTTTCTTTTTGCAAACGTATAAATCTCAAGCTCCTAATGTATCATGGGGGTCCATTCAGACACTCTCTTTCATAGCTAATATCCCCAAATTCCCTCTAGGATATGTAGAGTACGACATGTCTCCTTCCCGCCCACTGCTGGCTCTGCCCTCTTTCCACATCGTAATCTTCTTTTCTCTTATTACCTTATGAGGTTAACAACATTCAGAATTTAGACTTGATTAGATTGACTATATTTTTTGGATTGAACATAAAAAATTGACCTTTGACCCTGGTCTCAGCCACAGGATTTAGTGGTCTATACGACTGAGGGACAGAGATGAGCTTATCTTATTATAAGGATCTTTCCCAGGACAGTCCAGATCCATTATCAATACTCCTTTAAGATGGATGTCCACTGCTGGTGCCTGGATGTCTGACAGAGGTACATAGGCACATCTGGAGATAACCCTAAAAGTAACAGGCCATTGGTAAGTCATCCAACAAGATGACCAACCAATCAGGGACATGCGGTACCCACATGCGGGTGTGGATACCCACTCCACCTGGTAGTTTCTTGACCAATCACCAACCCGTATGTTCCCCAGGTAGAAACCAGTGCTGCACGTCTAACTTTACCGCCCTCCTCTCTCCACTGAACCAACTGAACTGACAACACTGAACTGACAACAGAACCACATGCCTGCCACACTTCTTCTCTAAACTTTGGGACTTAAACTTTTTTCCCAAAGTGCCGAGTGAGAGGGTAAGCCCATACACAAAGACAGAATTCTGCCTAAGGTCTATTCTGCAGCAGGAACAGCTAGCTACCACTGTGTGCTTGCTTGATCACTGGAGCAGTACAGGTGGACTTTTTGTCAGTGCGCCTGAATAAAACATTATTCAGTAGTAGCACCAATCAATGTAGGCAAGAGAATAAGGGGGTGTGCTGAGGTACCAATACCTTTTGTGAGAAAGAGGCTTCCTTTCCTCCTTTTGAGGCCAGAGGAGGAATTAACAGCTGGATATCATTGCAGAGGGATCTGTCCTTATGGTCCGCTAACTTATTTTTCAATTCACAGAGTGTGT